>NW_026596079.1:28650625-28677356 GCF_907164565.1 Psammomys obesus | reverse complement strand
TAATAATAATAATAATAATAATAATAATAATAATAATAATAATAATAAAATGGTCATCCTACCAAAAGTAACCTACAGATTCAATGCAATTTCCATCCAAATAACAATACAATTCTTTACAGACCTTAAAAGAACAAGTCTCAAATTTATATATAAAAAAAACAAAGAAAGAAAGAAATAAACAAACAAACAAACAAAAAACAGGATAGCTAAAACAATCCTGTATAATAAAAAAATCTTTGGAGGTATCTCCATCCCTGATCTCAAGTTGTACTATAGACCAACAGTAATAAAATTGTCATGGTACCAGCATAAAAACAGACTTGTGGATTAATGAAATCTAATTAAAGACAGAAATAAACCCACAAAATACAATGAAAAAAAAAACATACAAAACTATGCAATGGGAAAAAAGACAGCATCTTCAACAAATGCTGCTGGTTAAATTGGATGTCTACATGTAGAAAGATGCTGATAGATCCATATTTACACCTCATTGGCATGGGATATAACTTCTTGAACAGAACACCAACAGCTCAAGCTCTAAGAGCAACAGTCAGTAAAACAATCAATAAAAACTCCTGAAACTGAAAAGCTTCTGTAAAGCAAAGGACAAGGTCAACAGAAAAAAAAATGACAGACTACAAACTGGGAAGTGTTCATCACCAACACTACATCTGACAAAGGGCTAATATCCAGAATATATAAGGAACTCAAGAAGTTAAACACCAACAAACCAAGCAAAATAATTAAAAAATGTGGTAGAGAGCTTAGTAGAGAATAATCAACAGAGGAATATAAAATGGCATAGAAACATTTAAAGAAATGCTCAATGTTCTTAGTCATCAGGGAAATGAAAATCAAAACAACCTTGAGATTCCATCTTACACCCACCAGAATGGCTAAGATCAAAAACTCAAGTGACAAGACATTCTGGAGATGATGTGGAGAAAGGGAAACTGTCCTCCATTGTTGGTAGTTGTATAACCTACAATTGTTGTAAATTTGCCCTACATTGTTGTAAATTTGTACAACCACTTTGCAAATCAATCTAGTTCTTCCTCAGAAAAATGGGACTAGCACTACCTCAAGACTCTGCTCCTCCTCTCCTGGGCATATATTCCAAAGATGCTCAGCCATTCAACAAGGACATTTGGTCAACTATGTTCATAGCAGCCTTATTTGTGATAGCCATAATCAGGAAACAACCTAGATGTCTGGGAGGAGATGAGGGAGGGGGCTACACCTGGTATATAAAGTGAATAAATTGTAATAATAATAATAAGGAATAATGTAAAAATATAGAATAAGTTGTCCATGAGAGGAAAGTGGATGATAAACTCTCAAAAATATTACTGTCATATTCATTTGTAGATACCTGGTTTGTATCCAAAGGTATATTAGCCCATAATTTACACTTATATTTCTTTTCTCATTATCAAGGGTTGTTTTCTAAATCTGTATTATGCTTGATCCTGAAGTCCTCCCACCCCACTTAATCAAAATGTCTCCTTCTCTGTAACTAGCAAAACCTGATGAGACATATTTTTACTACCACGTTTCATAGCACTCAAAAGAAAACAAAAGAAAGTAGTAAAGGAGTCTTCAGAGGTCTGTGGAAGTATACTTTGGACCATTATTTTGCTTTAAGTTAGCCCATATCATTGGAAAGTGTCATGTAGGGCATCTGAAACATGTAACTCATTGTTGTTCTCTGAGTTAGAAAGCTGTCCAAGAGTTTCTCTTTTTAAACTACAGTGTCTCTCACTAGGAGTAATTATTTTATGGCAGAAATTAACAGTTTCTTTCAGCAGAATGCAAACTGCTTGCTTGATAAATGCTTTAAGTTACTTGTTTCTCTTTGGAAAACCATTAATTTCTTCTGCATTACTAAAGAAAACCCTTGAACTATTCATTCACAGTCATCACTGAATATTTATTTAAAAACAACAAAAAATATAGCAGAGTAAAATAACAAGAGTAGAGAAATCTACCGAATAGCAGGCTTTTCAATAGGATCTGATGATTAGAAAATGGATGTTTTGAACAAATGTACTTTGATTTCTCTTTAGGAAGTGTTTTAAGTTTCATATCTAGGTAGTAAAAGAGAAGTCTTGGTGTATAAGAATGTTTATTTTTCCTCTAGAGGACCCAAGTTTGTTTCCTAACACCCATGTTCCTGTAATTCAATCCCTGAACATAGTGGGCAACTACATACATGTCCCATGAATTCAAAGGGTTACACTACATATGTATGAATAATGATAAAACTTGAAGTTTCAAATAAAACCAAAAGTAAACCTACAACTATGAGAGTTTAATAATGCATGTGAAGACAGGTTTATAGGAAGATATTTAGTTACAGTGAAATGACAAGATGATCATATGTACCCACCATAATTTCTCTTTCAACACTGAAGAGATGTCTACCCATTTCATCTAACACCATCCACTTTAGAAGGATAGTTGATATGATGAAGCATTCCAAAACAACTGGTTGAACATATTATTGAGACACGAATCATCAGTCAGATGACAAAAAAAATGACATTATTTGGAAACAAATGTTGATCTTCACTATAATTATGTTGGCCCATCATTACATGTCATCATCTTTTAAAAAATACTTAGTCTTACAAATGTGTCCTGTTATATAAAGACTTAAAAGCTGTCAGTGGAATAAGAGATTTTTCAAAATACATAAATTTTGAAACATTTAGCTTGACAGAAATAGTGAACCTATAATTTTATTTATAAGCAAATAATAAAATATTGATCAATGAAAAGGAAAGAAGAGATGGGTGTTTAAACTAATTCAAAGGGAAGATCCTAGGAGACCGAGCAATCGTATCGTCTCATTCAGGATGAATTAGTGTTAAAATATTATTTTCGTATACTGGTTTCTTTTTGGTTGATTTAATGGCTTCATGATTTACTGACATATGCAGAATCCAAAATTAATGCAGATGTCTAGTAATCAAAAATAAACTCTAGGAGTAGACATCAACCAGATAGGAAGTCTGATGCAAAAGTTAAAGCTTATGGAAAACCTTTCTGTAGTGAAAATGCTACAATGCTGAACACACAGGGAAAGAAATAATTACCCCCACTAAACCTCATAACATGTTAATGCTTTAAAAAATCAAATAATTCTTTAAATTTATTTATACTAGTACTTTCAAAAATAAATAATTGTATATTAGAAAGCATAAGCTTACTTTTTCTTTTACTGAAATGAAGTTTAGGGCAATTTTTAAAATGGTTGTCATCTAAGAATACAAAGGATAAACATACTAAAATCTATACTCCTAAAGAAGCTAAATAACAAGGAAGACCCTAGGGAAGATGTTCAATCCTCAATCCTCTGAAAGACTCTACTGATTGAAGTATCAAGGCAGAGGATCAGACTCAGTCAAACTTTGGGCAGAGTATAAGTAACCTTATGAAAGAAGGGGGAGATAGAAAGACCCGAAGGGGACAGGATTTCCAAAAGGAGACCAACGGAGCAAAAAAGACATAGCCCTGGGGTCCCTGAAGAGAAGGATACCCAAACCATGGACAATGATTGGAGAGGACCTAAAGCCTAGGTTCAAATGTAGCCCATAGAATCAGTCTCCAAGTGGATTCCCTAGTAAGGGGAGTAGGGGCTGTCTGGTATGAACTCAATGGCTGGTTCTCTGATTTCCTCCCCATGGATGGTGCATCCTTGCCAGGCCACAGAGGAAGACAAGGCAACCAGTCCTGATGAGAACTGACAGGCTAGGGTCAAATAGAAGGGAGGGAGGATCTCTGCTATCAGTGGACTGGGGTTGGGCCAGTCCAACTGGAGAAGAAGGAGGAGAAGAGGAAGGGAAGGTGATTGGGAGAAGAGGAGGGAGGAGACCACAGTTGGGATACAAGTTGAATATAATGTTATAAATGATAATAATAATAAAATAAATATAAAAAGAATACAAAGTAATCTAACAATAAATGCAGAGGCGGTACAAGGTGAATAAATTGTATTAAATAAATTAATTAAATTAAATAAAAAATAAAAAACAACTAAATAAAAAAATATTCAATTTTGTCATCCTCTATCTTTCAATAACACTGCAGCAAAAGATGCTTTGACATCCAGAACGCTCTAGAAATGTTCATACGCTGTTATAGCTGCCTTCTGCACACTCCACAGGCATGAGGAGATGCATTTTCTTTACGACTTAATTTTATTCTACGACTATAGAAATGTATGCCAAATGGTCACCACTGAAAACAGGAATAAAATTACATTATGTTACCATGTTGTATTTAAACACACACACAGTTAAGAAGTAATACTTAGTTAGAAAAAAGGCCATGAATTTGAAAAGAGGTAGAGAGTAATATGTGAGACTGTTTGGAGGATTAAAGAATCTGAAGTCAATACTTCATTATTTCCTGGCTCTATTCTCTCATATCTGACAGCATAAACCCTATCTTGCTTTATTTAGAGTGAAAGGCTTATTCCTTTGACAGCACTTCAAATTAAATTGGTACTTACTATTTGATGTTTTAAATGATTCTAAATTTTTGCCAAAACTTTTGCTCAAATGAGAGTTAAAAAACAGGAAAGCCATCATAGTCTTTTAAAATGTTTATAGTTCATTTTATCACTCTTTTGAACACAATGTTATTTTGTCTTTTTGTTTTGTCAGAAGAACCAGTACTATAAAAAATGAGGATGAATCCAATTCAACATTCACACTTTTATGTTTTTCTTATGTAATGTTTCTTGCACTGTGATTGTAAACAATATGGATGTTGCTCCTGTGTGTTTTTTTTTATAGGAAGGCATTTACATATTACTCAATAACCAAACACTATAGCTTTTGTATGCTTTCCAAATTTTATCACTGAAATGTGGACACCTGCAAATATAGAATGATGATGTCTTACATGTATCTCCAATACTTCTTTTCTCATTAAGTTAGACCCCATCATGATAGGAAAATCCTTCTTAGGTTTTATTTCCTTTATTTATATTTGTAGGGTTCAAACATATATGATGAAAAGTAAAGTAATCTCAAAGGGGGATCCCCAAAAGCCGAGATTGTTCAATAAGCATTAAGAAATACAAATAATTCAAAGAAGTGTTCTTGCTAACTCAGATTTTTTTAAGTGCTGTTATATTTTTATTTTGATTTTTTATTTTTATTATTACATTTTATTAACTATGTATCCCTGCTGTATCCTGCTCCCTCATTCCCTCCCAACCCGACCCTCTCTCCCTCAGCTTCTCCCTGCCCCTTTCCAAGTCCACTAATTGGGGAGGACCTCCTCTCCTTTCAAATAACCCTGATTTATCAGGTATCTTCAGGACTGGCTGCAAAGCTAACTCAGATTTTAACAGGAGAACAACTCTTTCATAGTCACACAGTGAGATAACCTAAAACCTATAAGAGAGAAGTATAATTACATGACACCAGACAAAAAATGACTGCTCTCTTAGAGTCATTATTTGGTAATCTATAGAATTCACTGGGATATATTCTGTATCACGAAAGTCATAAAAAAATCTTTGCTACTGAACTTGGTACAATCTCTTTTTGTGTTTTTTTTTCTTATTTTTAACAATGGTTTGACAGCTAAAGACTTCATTTCTATCTTTATATTTCTCAAAGAGAACTTCTAAAATTAATTGCCATTTCTACTTTGTTTTTCATTTATTAGGTAAGTTATATATCTTGTTTCACCAATTTTAGTATATCTAAGCTTAATAAACACAGTAGTTTTGAATAACAAGAAAAGTTTTATACAGATCCACAATGAGCTATAAAAGAGAAAGCTACATAGTAATATATGCATATATATATCATTGTAGCTTGCTTTGTTCACTTTGTCCATTATATTTCTGTATATATATACATATATTTCTATATATGACATTGTATATGTAATATGGAAATTACATATATATGTATATATGACAAAAGGAAAAAAAAGGAACAATGTATTTGAAGATAATTCAAGTAATGTAAATAAGCAAACAATGATACAATAATATATTTGAAAGTTTAGGCAATATTTTCTAGTGATATATTTTTATGTTAGAGTTAAAATCATTTGGAAATAGCACATTTTATACAGTATTAATTGAAAAAGTATAAAATATTTGACATAAGTTGGTTGATATTATAAGAAGCTGTTGTTGATGTTGATTAAGATTAGGAATCTGGACAAAAACTACAGAATATGATTTCTGAAAAGCAATATAAAATATATAACCAGCAATGAACTAAGGCTGAATATATTTACTTTTGATGTTTACATACAGAAAGCTGTATTAGTGTTTTCATCATTACAAAAAGAACCTTTAAAGTTCACACTGGGAATATGCATGAAATATGCTGGTGTAAGAAACTTTTTTAATTAAATTTTTATTTTTTATATTAATTACAGTTTATTCACTTTGTATCACAGCTCTAAACCTCTCCCTCCTCCCCCCCCCCTCATTCCACCCTCTTTTCCTTATCTCCTCCTATCTCTCTCCAAGTCCACAGACAGGGTAGTTTCTCCTCCCCTTCCATCTGACCGTAACTTACCTGGTTTCATCTGAACCTGCTGCATTGACTTCCTCTGTGGTTTGGCTAGGCTGCTCCCCCATCCAGGGGAGGCAGTCAAAGAGCTAGCCATTGAGTTGAGCCCAGAGACTGTCCCTGTTCCCCTTACTAGGGTACACACTTGGATACTGAGCTGCCGTGGGCTATAGCTGTGCAGGGGTTCTAGGTTATCCCCTTGAATGGTCCTTGGTTGTAGTATCAGTCTCAGAAAAGACCCCTGTGCCCAGATATTTTGCTTCTGTTGCTATGCTTGTGGAGCTCCAGGTCATACTATCTCCCCCTTCTTTCTTAAGATTCCTTGCACTCTGCCCAAAGTTTGTTTATGAGTCTCATTATATGCTTATGAGTCTTTCAGAGGCCCTCAGTGGTAGGCCCATGTCCTGTTTCCTGTTTTTTCCTTTTTCCAATGTCCATCCTATATGCTTTTCTGAGTGAGGATTGATCATCTTACCCAGGGTCCTCCTTCTAGCTCACCTTCTTTAGGTGTACAGATTTTAGTATGTTTGTCCTATCTTACAGGTCTAGTATCCACTTATAATTGAGTATATACTCTGGGTGTCTTTCTGTTTCTGGGATACGTTACTGAGGATGATCTTTTTTAGTTCCCACCATTTGCCTGCAAATTTCATGATTTCCTTGTTTTCAATTGAGGAGTAGTATTCCATTGTGTAAAAATACCACAATTTCTGTATCCATTCTTCAGTTGAGGGACATCTGGGTTGTTTCCAAGTTCTGACTATTACAAATAAAGCTAATATGAACATGGTTGGAAAAAATGTCCTCGTTGTGTACTTGAGCATATTTTGGATATATGCCTAGGAGTGGTATAGCTGGATCTTGAGAAAGTGCTATTCCTAATTGTCTGAGAAAGCACTAAATTGATTTCCAAAGTGGTTGTACAAGGTTATATTCCCACCAGCAACGGAGGAGGGTTCTCCTTTCTCCAAATCCTCTCCAGCATGTATTGTCACTTGAGTTTTTGATCTTAGCCATTCTGATTGGTGTAAGGTGAAATCTCAGGGTTGTTTTGATTTGCATCTCCCTGATGACTAAGGATGTTGAACATCTCTTTAAGCGTTTCTCTGCATTCTATATTCCTCCACAGAGAATTCTCTGTTTAGCTCTGTACCCCATTTTTTAATTGGATTACTTGATTTGTTGTTTTTTAACTTCTTTATTTCTTTATATATTCTGGATATTTGCCCTCTAGGCTATCATCATGCCATTGGCACCTCAGCTCTTCCTGTACTCAGTGATTCTCAGTCCTCAATCCTTACCCTTTCATTCTGATAACAAGGGATTAATTACTAAAATGGGTACAATTCATTTGTATAATTTTGATGCTTAAATAATTAGTAAACTTTAATATTGAATTGCTATTAGCTAATTAATTAAATCAAACAAAAGTGAGTCCATTTTATTTTTAAATTTTATTTATTTATTAAGTTTTTCACCTTACATCCTAGTTGTAGCCCTCTGCCTCTTCTCCTCCCAGTCCTTTCTCCCTACCTCCTCTTCTCTATTCCCCTCCTTAGTCCTCAGAAAGAGGGAGACCTCCTCTTCTACCAACTATCCCTGACTATCAAGTCCTATCAGGACTGCCTGCATCCTCTTCTTCTGTAGTCGGGCAAGGCTGCCTTACAAAGAGAAAGTAGTAAGAGAGAGGTTAACATAGTCCATGTCTAAGTCAGACATAGCCTCTGCTCCTTTATAAGGGAACACACATGGAGACTGAGCTGCCTTGGATTACATCTGAGCAGGGGGCCTAGGACCTCTCCATATATGGTCTCTGGTTTGTACAGTTTAAAAATCAGCTCTCAAAGAGAAATGAATTAACTACAGTAGAGATTTAACTAGTTAATCTAAAACATAATTTATTGCAATATGTTGTTGCTGAGGAATATACTACAAATTATTATAAGCTATCTAATATGGTTGTGAATATTTTAAACCTAAGAATAAAGTGAACTCAGTGGCTGGCTCTTTGATCACTTCTGCCTGACAGGGGAACAGCCTTGCCAGGCTACAGAGGAGGACAACGCAACCAGTCCTGATCAGACCGGATAAGCTAAGGTCTGATAAAAGGGGAGGAGGTCCTCCCTTATCAGTGGACTTGGAGAAAGGCATGGGAGGAGATGATGGACGGAGGGTAGGATTGGGAGAGAATGAGCGATTGGACCACAGCTGGGATACAAATTGAATAAACTTTAATTAATATATAAAATATAAAAATAAATTAAAAAATATAATAATCACAACAATAATAAAATTTTACACTCTTCAGTAAATAAAATGCTGAGATTCATAGTAAAAAATACATTAAAATTAATATGCTAATATGGCATTCATTCTAGTTAACAAAGTACTTGGTTGTTAAAATCTTGTATGATCTGCTCCTTCCAATCAGAAAAAAAAATTATAATCTTAAAAAAGAAACAAGAATATGTGAAGAGATAATGTAAGGCACTCTCTGTGTTATCTGAAGAGCATGGTACTGTCTCTTACATTCTTAGATAGTATTTACATCTTGAAATACTAAAGGGAGATTCTAAATGCCATGATAAATTATTACATAAATCACTAATTCAAAGTTACCAAAGTCTCTTTACCAAATTAGGCCTATGAAGTAAATTCATATTTTCACATTTAATTTACCAACAATATATCTTACTGTGAAAATTTTGGAGTCAATTCGATTAGACTTTCTCTGGTGCCCAAAGCCGTATTATTCCATGGATCAATATAATTTTTAATTAAAACATAGAATGTCAAAACAAATATATTCCAAAACCTTACTATGTTATTACTATACTGTGATCTTTTAATGAATAAACATATCTGACATAATGTAGAGATATTTGACTTTTTAATTATTTTCATTTAACCTAATAACTTTGCTATATAGTATTTCCTAAAAGAAGTGAGTAAAGAAAACTTAATTATTTTAACTTTGAAAGCAACATTTCCCCTTGTATAAAATGTCTTTCAAGTAAAAGCAAAGTAGTACTTTAAGCAAAATTGGACAAAAAATCAGAATCACCTTTGTAAAAACAAAGAGAAGTGGAAAAGAGTGAGCATTCTGGGATAACCTTTATGGTTTTGTTTCAAGATCTAAAGACAATATCTGAGAAATTCTTTTTGTAGTCAAGTACAAGTCATTCTGTAAAGCAGTATTAAATTTATCAAGTGAGGTGGTATACTTAATTCTGATTGCCAATATTACAGTACCTAAAATACAGAATTATCCCAGGGACACACAAGGACATCTGAGGCCCTTTTCAGCTGCCTTACCTGCTACAAAGGACTGTATCATAGAATGGTAAGCCAAAGTAAATGCCTTTTTCTTCCAATGTTTTGTTGTTGCTGTTGTTATTTTTTTTAAGCAAAGAGATAAATTAAAAATGCTAAGTGGAGATGCTATTATAATAAGCCTTGCCATGTGGTTCTTAGTCCTATGAGATTGTTTTTTATAGGATGTGGGAAAGTTTGAAACTCAGGCCTTTGTCCTATAAAAGTCCATGAACTGTAAATAATGGATCACTCGAATGACTATACAGGATGACAAAGAACAGACATTAGAGGGACAACTCATGCAGTTACAGAGGGAGGATTTTATAAGGAATTAGGCTAGATGCCTTTACTGTGATATCTTGCAGTCATCTGGCTGCATTCATTCTGTGTGAACTTCGCCGGAGGTGAGTTTAAAGATAACGGACTAATTGGTTTAGAGGAAGAAATTTCTGTATGAAAGAATGCTCAGACTGTGTTCTGGTTCGTACTTAATATGCACAGACATGTCTACTGTGAGAGTAAAATGTGGAGCAGAAACTTTGACAAATGGAAAGATTGATGAGGAAAGGCATATGATCAAATTGAAAGATTCAAAAGAGAGTCCAGGTGACTAGCCACTGTATTGTTAAAGAGAGGAGCTTAATTGAAGGGAAACTCAGCACTGTACATTAGGACAACAGAAAAAACTTCCCGGAGAGCAAGAATCCACTCATTGAAGGCCCTAGCCAGTTACAATATGAATTTACTTGAAAACAGACAAACTAAAATTAGAACAGAAATAGTTTGTTCTTCTTGTTGTTGTTGAATATATAACTACCTAGGACTGCCTAAGAAGTTTTCCATAGACTTAACACAGAGAAGCCTCTAAAACCTCAAAGACCCACTAAAAACAGGCAAAGTGTGGCGGAGTCAGAGTCCCCTCAAGAAAGCCTTGAGATAGTCCTGTGTAAAGATACGAAAGTAAGCTTTCTATTTGCAGTGGATTTCCTAGAATGCTGTGGATGCCAAGACCACAGGGCATCCAGGAGCAGCAGCAACAACAACAACAAAATGGTTTGAAGGAAAATGGTCCCATTAGCTCATAGGGAAAGGCATTGTTAGAAAGTATGGCCTTGTTTGAGAAAGTGTGTCAATGGGGTGGCCTTTGAGCTTCTGATGCTCAAGGCAGACACAGTATCTTTTTCTCTTTCTGCTGCCTGCAGAACCAGATGTAGAGTTCTCAGTTACCTCTTTTTTTTAGCCTATATATTGACTTTTATTTAAACTTTAGAATATATAGGTTAACATGAAAACATTCCCTCCTTCCATATATAAACTTAAAAACTTCTTATTGGGATTTTGAAGAGGATAGCATTCAACACATATTTTCTTTCTTTTTTTTTGAGATAATTTAAACTTCCTAAAGCTTCATTTTACATTTTCATGGTATTATAATCAATAAATATCATTCAACCCTGAGGTCTCAATTTAGACTTTTCTTTCTACAGGAAATCTTCCTTATCTCTTTATCACCAGGTCTGCCTACAGGTCACCATGCTTCTTGCCATGACAATAATGAACTAAACCTCTGAAACTATAAGCCAGACACAATTAAATGTTTTCTTTATGAGAATTGCAGTGGTCATGGTGCATCTTCACATCCATAAAACCCTAACTAAGGCACTATGGGTATATGTGTGAGGTAAGTTAGGAATAACTGAGTTGGTGAAACCCAACCTAAATGTAAGTGATATCACTTCATGGACAGGTTTCTGAATTTAATAAAAAGGAAAAAAAGTGAACTTGGCACATTCATCTGTCTGTGTTTCTTTACAGTGGAAGTGATTCAATCTGCTGCTTTCTGTTTCTGTTGAGCATCTCTGTCATGATGGGACATTGTAAAGCTTTTGTCAAGTATTTTATCAAAGTGATTTGATATGTTATGTGTGACAAAGGCTATGTGGTTTGGGCTATGTATCCTTTAAACAATTAAAATGTCCAGAAGTGTCCTTTATATGAAATGTAACTTACTGTGATTTTAGTAAGTACCAATTCCCTCCTTCCTTTTACTATTGCATCAGTTACTAGGTCAAGCAGCATTACCATGCACACACATCTAGAAAAAAAAATCACATTTGCTCTATTTAATAGAACAGAACATAAAACAACAGTTTTTGCTCAAGTAGAAATAAGTAAATAGTCTGTTACTTTATTTTTCTTACATTTAAAAACAGCCAACGAAATTGACAAGTATGCAATTTTTTTTAATATTTGAAATGATTCATAGTCATATTAGGATCCCACACTTATCTGATCCATGATATTTTCCTTACAAGACAAATTGTACAAACATTTTTTTCTTATAGATTTTGCCCAATTTTCCATAGAGTTGGGAACTTCCATTTCCATAATATGTTGTTAAGGTCCACATGAAAGGTGCTACTACATGCTTTACATTTTTGATGGAAACAAAGGCATCATTATATAGTGTACAGAAACACTAGCTTGACGTTGTCTGGTAGCATAACCAAACTACTCTACTCTTTTGATAAATCTCTAGTTGATGCTAGAATTTAGTAGTCTGTGTGACAGAAAACATTGTTTTATTGTGGTCATAGAGTGATATCAAACTTATCTTAAAGAGTTAAAAAGAATTCTATACAAGATTTATATAGCAAATCGAGGTACAAAGAAAACAGTTAATATAAAATTAGTATATAAATGGAAGTATATGTTATCTCATTGAGTATATGGACATGGCAAAATTGATCCTATCAACTGAAAAATAATTATATTAACACTGAACATGCCATACTGCAAGTTCATTTTCAGATGATGTATATTTGTTTTGTATAATGTTCAACAAAGTATATTATAGGAATCAAAAGCATCATTGTTCCCCAAGGGTTTCATATAGTCTAATCTTGACTATGCCATTACTATCTGAATGTTAGTTTTAAAGTAAAGGCACTGAAACTTCAAGTGGAAATTTTATATAATTCAAGTAAGTTGTGAGATTGAAAAAATAAATTATTAGCTGAAATTGTAATGTACTGACTAAAAAGTAATATACTGACCAGATCTGTTTATATTTTCTAAATACTCTATACATTCAATAAAATAGAGAGGCCTTGTTCAGCTTTGTAAAATACCATATATTTTAGGCCTTATGTAATGAGCATGAAGTAATGAAAGAAGATAAATAATATATAATTTTAATAATTAAATTATGTATATAAAATTAAAACAATTAATTGCTATATAAAATTTTAAATATGAGATATCCATGAAAGAACATGGGCAAAATATATATAGGCTATGACTGAAAGATAAGATATTAATATTAATAATGGAGGCTCAGTGGCCAGGGTCATGAAAACAAAGAGAAATATTTTTTTTCCAAAGAATTCAGAATGCACAATTTCTAATAGTCTCAGACATGGTAGATGTAATTCTGTAATAGGTATGGACTGCGATAGTTGGAATCAGAATCATCTGCCTGATAGTAGCATGTGAGTTAAACATCTGTTCCCCTGTATTTGGGTGCATATTAATTATTGTACTTATCAGTGCTTGTTGATATATATAGTTCTTAACTTTATCATTGACTCAAAAAGTCCCTAAAAAAGGGGAACTCTCCTCCATTGCTGGTTGGAATGGAACTTTGTGCAACCACTTTAGAAATCTGGCAATTTCTGAGAAAATTAGGAATAGTGCTTCCTCAAGTTCCAGCTATACCACTCCTAGGCACATACCAAAAAGATACCCCACTATTTAATAAGAACATTTTTTCAACTGTGCTCATAGCAGCTTTATTTATAATAGCCAGAATCTGGAAACAACCTAGATGCCCCTCAACTGAAGAATGGATACAGAAATTGTGGTACATTTACACAATGGAATACTACTCAGCAATTAAAAATAATAAATCATGAAATTTGCAGGCAAATGGTGGGAACTAGAAAAGATCAGCCTGAGTGAGGTAACCCAGAAACAGAATGACACATATGGTATATACTCACATTTAGGTGGATATTGAACACATAGTACAGGATAATCATACTAAAGGCTATACTCCTAAAGAAGCTAAATATGAGGACCCTAGGGAAGATGCTTAATCCTCATTCAGAAGGGCAAACAGGATAGATATTGTAAGTAGGAGAAGACAAGAAACAAGACAGGAGCCTTTCACAGAGGACCTCTGAAATACTCTACCCATCAGGGTATTGTAGGACATACTGAGACTCATAGCCAAACTTTGGGCACAGTGCTGGAATCCTTATGGAAGACAAGGAAGATAGGAAGACCTGGAAGGGACAGGAACTCCACAAGGAGAACAACGGAGTTAAAAACCTGGGCCCAGGGGGGCCTGGAGAGACAGATACTCCAATGAAGGACCATGCATGGAGAGGACCTAGACCCCTGTTCAAAGAAAGCCCATAGGCTACTCAGTTTCCAAGTGGGTTCCTTAGTAAAGTGTACAGGGGCTGTCTCTGATATGAACTCAGTGGTCAGCTCTCTGATCACCTCCCCCTGGTGTGTCCAGTCTTTCCAGACCACAGAGGAAGATGATCAGCCAGTCCTGATGAGACCTGATAGACTAGGTTCAGATGGAAGGGGAGGAGGTCCTCCCTTACCAGGGGACTAGGGAAAGGACATAGGGGGAGAAGAGGGTGGGTGGTGAGACTAGCAGGAGATGAAGGAGGGGGGGCTTCAGAGTGGATACAAAGTGAATATATTTGTAAGAAAGCAAGCAAGAAAGGAAAGAAAAGGAATGAAGGGAGGGAGGGAGGGAGGAAGGAAGGAAGGAAGGAAGGAAGGAAGGAAGGAAAGAAAGAAAGAAAGAAAGAAAGAAAGAAAGAAAGAAAGAAAGAAAGAAAGAAAGAAAGAGAAGCAGTCCCACCATATTCACACTGTCAAAACTGGCCTGCTTCCTAGAACATTGCATGCATACATTCAATGAACGTTCATTACATTCAATGAATCAGCCTGGTCTTTATTACTTAATCTCTGTTTACACTTTTAAGCCTAAGAAATTTTGATTGTGGGAAGGTAGAAGACAGAACTTAAACCTATACAGAAAACTCCTTGAACCAACGTGGGGTTGAGACAAGCTAGAGACCTGCGACAGGGTATGCTCCTGAGTGAATATGGGGTTGACCGTAGCTGAGACTCCTAGTAGGGAGCAGGAACATGGAGACTGAAGTGGCCACATTCTACCCAAGCAGGACTCCTAGAAGAGGGACAGGAACTCCAACACACTCACAAAACATTTGACCCAAAATTTACCCTGCCTACAAGAAGTTCAGGGATAAAGAGAAAACAGAGATTGGGGGAGTGCCCAACTAATGACTTACCCGTCCTGAGACTCACTCCATGGGAGAGAGCCAACCCCTGAAACTATTAATGATAGTCTGCCATGCTTGCAAACAGAATCCTATCATAACTGTCTTCTGAGAGGCTCCACCCAGCAGTGGATAGAAATAGACACCAAGACTCACAGCAAACATGGGCCAGAGCTCAGGGAGTCTTGTGGAAATGTAGGGGGAAGAAGAGAAGGACCAGAGGGAAAAACACTCCAAAAGGAGACCAACAGAGACAACTAACCCAGCTCCATGGGGACTTATACAGACTTAAGCAACAACTAAAGAGCATAGATAATTCTGGATCTAGGTCCTCTACGCATGTATAACATATGGGCAATTTGTCCTTCCTGTGGGTTTCCTAGAAAGTGGAGCAGAGGCTGTTTCTGACATGGATTGTGTTATCTGCTTTTGGATCACTTCTGTCTAGCAGGACTGCCTTGCCTGGTCTCAGTGGAAGAGGATATATTCAGTTCTGATGTGACTTGATGTGCTGGAAAGGGTTGATGGTGGGGGAGCTCCCCTTATCTGACAAGGGGAAGGAGGAAAGAGTAGGAGGGTGGGAGGGGGAACTATGATGAGAGGCTGGAGCAGGCTACAGTCAGGATGTGAAGTCAATAAATAAATAAGCTTTTAAAAAAGAAAATTCCTTGAAACTTGTATTGCTTATATGAAATTTATATAATGCTAAAATAAATAATGATATCACTTTATTTTACATAATATTAAATAATTTAGATAGTCTCAAGTACCTTTTTATCTAGGCCAAAATTATTTTCTTTGTAAAAAAAAACATATTTTGTGAAGATAAAATGGTAAACATATCAGAACAGACCAGTTCTTATGGATTAATTTTCTTTGAAAGAAACACACACAGTCAGGGTTACAATAGAAAATAAAAGTTATACTACTAATTTCCCAGAACAAATTTAATGTAAGGCATATTTATAGCAGAGACAACAAACAAAAATGATTCGTTTTGATGGCATGTTACAAGTAGAAATGAGTGTCATAGTTAAGTGGCCTGAGTCCTCAGAGGGTAATTATCTGGGATATAACTTTGACTTGATAGGTATACAATAAGAAAGCATTGGTACAGAGATCTCCAAAGAAGGAACTTTGTAGCATGAGCTAAACACTTTTTTTAATTTTTAATTTTTATATTACAGTGTATTTATTTTGTATCCCAACTGTAGCCCTCACTCATTCCCTCCCAATCCCACCTCCCCTTCCTCAGGTCCTCCCTGCCTCTCTCTAAGTCCATTGACAGGGGAGGTCCTCCTCCCCTTCCATCTGACCCTAGCTTATCAGGTCTCATAAGGACTGGCTGCACTGTCCTCCTCTGTGTTCTAAATACTTTTAAGTGAAGATGAAAAAATAGGAGCAGAGTTAGATATAAGTTAGTGTTGAAAGTAGCCCAAGAATGGAAAGATAAAAAAATTCTACTAGGATTGGTTTTTCATTGTTGATTTTGTGATAAAAGCAAGGGAAAAGATTTTCGGGGGGGGGGGGGCAAGATGACGCTGGAGAACAGTGTCTGAGAAGCCGGACAACACATTCTGTGCAACGACCAGGAGACTGAACTCTGGGCCCTAAAACAACAGCGATCGATCATGTTTCCCAGGTGAGGGGAGGCTCCCACGACATGGGAATCGGTTGGGTCCACGCTCTGGCTGCAGCCAGAACCCAGAAGAGATCCCGGGTAATGGGGGCTTTGGGTCTCGCTGCTGGAGCCATAAGCCTGCATGTCCTGATCACTTTCCCAGGCTGATTGGTGGGCACAAGGGTGCCAGAGACTGAGAGTCCCAGTTGCAAGAAAACCCCATGGGGAAGGAAAATTGCCAGACTGGTCACGGGTCACCCAGTCTTTCCCTGGAAGGTCTCCCTGACTGAGGGTACACGCCGCCATCACAACAGAGCTCATGCCAAGCGTGGAGAGCAGCTGCACACCCAGCTCAAAATCCCTACTCCCTCTTGGGAGGAGGCAAAAGGCTGCCAGCAGAATCTGCCACAGAACACATTGTCTGTACCCCAACCCGAGATCGGGGCTGAGAAAACCCAATCCTTTCGGGCACTCCCAAAACGCTGCCATAACCCTGTCACGGTGGAGCAGAAGGATAAAGAGGCGCACAGCGGCTTCACAGCGCCAGGACCCCAGTGCTGCTGGCGGCTCCTAGCAAACAAACTACAACTCAGGATCTGGGACTGTGGTCATTCAACACGTTCTGAGACTCTCCTGGGTCCAGAGCAATAAGGTCTAGCACCAAGTCCTAGCACCAGCGGCCCCCTGACCCCTGGCAGAGAAACCCCAAATCAGGATTGGACTGAGAAGTCTCAACCTCTTCTGTCACTCCCCTGAGAGCACCATCATAAGCTTGCCCTAGAGGAGGGAAGAACAGAGGAGAAGGACAGAGAGGCAGCCTGCCACAGGACACAGCACCCCCTCTCCAGCTCACCCAGCGGCCCCTGGCAGAGAAACCCAAGCTCTGGATCTGAGGACACTCAACCCTACCTGGTACTCTCTCGGGATCAGCAAACATAGGTTCTTCCGCCAGGCTGCTTCTGGCAGAGAGATCTGGGCCCGGAATCTGCGATTGAGAACATTCAACCTAACTCTTTCCCACACTACCCTGGGACCAGTCAACATAACCCTTTCTGGCAGAGGGAAAGGACAGATTGGCAGCACACAGGAAAGGTGGACACCGAGTCTTGCGGCCACAGTGTCACAGAGCTGACTGTTAGCCTACCAGTACACTTCCGCAGCAGGACCAAATCAGAGAATAGAGAGCAAGGGGAACCTCTGTGCATTCCAACTGGTCCTGCAAGAGAGTGAGTGAGCCTTCAAGGGAGAGTTTGCCCCAGACACAGGGCCTCTCCACAGAAGCAACCAGATGAGATCCCTGCCACCCACACTCCTAGTGTGGGCATCATAGGATTCTTGGGATAGCGACCGCAACGTTGAAGCCTTTGCCTTGTGGATTACCAGTGTAATCCAGGCAAACAATCCCTGGATCTCAGACAGAACTGCATAATAGTGGCCTGCAGGCCACTACAATAGTCAAAGAATCCCCACATGCACACGGCACCTGCTAAAAGCACATGCGAATAGAGCCAGTGTCACATTCCTTACTTAGGCAAAACTGAAACCACAACACATACTACCAAACCAGTGAACATCGCTCATCTTCCTGAAAAAAAACAGTCCAGAAAACAGAAAGAGACGATCATAGCCTGAACTACAAACTCGAGAAACAGTGAGGGTTATAAATAACCAGATGGCTAGAGGCAGACTTAAGAACACACCCAACAAAAATCAGGACATAACTTGAAGTCCTAGCCAGAGCAATAAGACAACTAAAGGAGATCAAGGGGATACAAATCGGAAAGGAAGAGGTCAAAGTGTCACTATTTGCAGATGATATGATAGTATACATGAGCGACCCCAAAGATTCAACCAGAGAACTTCTTCAGCTGATTAACACCTTCAGCAAAGTGGCAGGATACAAAATCAACTCAAAAAAATCAGAAGCCCTCTTGTATACCAAAGACAAAAAGGCTGAGAAAGAAATTAGGGAAACAACACCCTTCACAATAGCCACTAATAACATAAAGTACCTTGGTGTGACTCTAACCAAGCAAGTGAAAGACCTGTTTGAGAAAAACTTCAAGTCTTTGAAGAAAGAAATTGAAGAAGATCTCAGAAGATGGAAAGATCTCCCGTGCTCATGGATTGGTAGGATTAACATTGTGAAAATGGCCATCCTGCCAAAAGCAATCTACAGATTCAATGCAATTCCCATCAAAACACCAACTCAATTCTTTACAGACCTTGAAAAAAAGATTCTCAGCTTCATATGGAGAAACAAAACACCCAGAATCTGCAAAACGATCCTGTACAACAACAGATCATCTGGAGGTATCTCCATTCCCGATCTCAAGCTGTACTACAGGGCAACAGTAATAAAAACTGCATGGTATTGGCATAGAAACAGAAAGGAGGATCAATGGAATCACATAGAAGACCCAGAAATAAACCCACACACCTATGAATACTCAATATTTGACAAAGAAGCCA
Organism: Psammomys obesus; assembly: GCF_907164565.1. Taxonomy (NCBI): domain Eukaryota; kingdom Metazoa; phylum Chordata; class Mammalia; order Rodentia; family Muridae; genus Psammomys; species Psammomys obesus. Next base: position 28,658,067 of record NW_026596079.1, on the reverse strand, counting down.
AATCCATTCAATGGAAAAAAGACAGCATCTTCAACAAATGGTGCTGGACCAACTGGATGTCTACTTGCAGAAAAATGAAAATAGATCCATATTTATCACCCTGCACAAAACTAAAGTCCAAGTGGATAAAGGACCTCAAGATAAAACCAGATACTCTAAATCAGTTGGAAAAAAAAGTGGGAAACAGCCTAGAACTCATTGGCACATGAGACAACTTCCTGAACAGAACACCAACAGCACAGGCTCTAAGAGCAACAATCAATAAATGGGACCTCATGAAACTGAAAAGCTTCTGTAAAGCAAAAGACACTGTCATCAAAACAAATAGACAGCCTACAGATTGGGAAAGAATCTTCACCAACCCTTTATCTGACAGAGGGCTAATATCCAGTATATATAAAGAACTAAAGAAGCAGAAAAGCAACAAACCAAGTAATCCACTTAAAAAATGGGGAACAAAGCTAAACAGAGAATTCTCGAAAGAGGAACATCGAATGGCAGAGAAACACTTAAAGAAATGCTCAACCTCATTAGCCATTAGGGAAATGCAAATCAAAACGACCCTGAGATTTCACCTTACACCCATCAGAAAGGCCAAGATGAAAAACTCAAGTGATAGCACATGCTGGAGAGGTTGTGGAGAAAAGGGAACCCTCCTCCATTGCTGGTGGGAATGTAAACTGGTTCAACCACTTTGGAAGTCAATCTGGTGCTTTCTCAGACAACTAGGAGTAGTGCTACCTCAAGACCCAGCTATACCACTCCTAGGTATATACCCAAAATTTGCTCAGGTACACAACAAGGACATTTGTTCAACCATGTTCATAGCAGCTTTATTTGTAATAGCCAGAACTTGGAAACAACCCAGATGTCCATCAACGGAGGAATGGATACAGAAATTGTGGTATTTTTACACAATGGAATACTACTCAGCAATCAAAAAGGAGGAAATCATGAAATTTGCAGGCAAGTGGTGGGATCTAGAAAAGATCATGCTGAGTGAAGTATCCCAGAAGGAGAAAGACAAACTTGGTATATACTCTCTTATATAGACCTACAAGATATGATAAACATAATGAAATCTACACACCTAAAGAAGATAATCAAGAAAGTGGACACAGGCGAAGGTGATTAATCCTCATTTAGAAAGACAAATGGGATGTGCATTGAACTTATGACAGGAGTCTACCACAAAAGGCATCTGAAAGACTCTACCTAGCAGTGTTTCAAAGCAGACACTAAGACTCATAACCAAACCCTCGGCAGAGTGCAGGGAATCATATGAAAGAAGGGAAGTTAGTATGATGTGGAAAGGATAGGAGCTCTACAAGGACCAAACATATCTGGGCACAGGGTCTTTTCTGAGACTGACACTCAACCAAGGACCATCTATGGATATAATCTAGAACTTCTGCTCGGATGTGGCCCATGGTAGCTCAGTAACCAAGTAGTTTTCCAAAGTAAGGGGAACACGGACTATTTCTAACAGGATTTCAAGGGCAGGCTGTTTGACCCCCCCCCCCGGGGAGGAGCAGTCTGTTAGGCCACAGAGGAGGACTTTGCAGCCAGCCCTGAAGATACCTGATAAAACAGGGTCAGATGAAAGGGGAGGAGGTCCTCCCTTATCAGTGGACTTGGAAAGGGGCAGGGAGGAGACCAGGGAGGGAGTGTGGGGTTGGGGAGGGAATGAGGGAGCGGGATACAGCTGGGACACAGAGTTAACAAAATGTAACTAAAAAGAAAAAAAAATAAACCAGAAAAAAAAATATATATATAAAAAAAAAGAAACAATTTTTATGGTTATGAGGTCAAATAGTGTATTTGGAGAATAATGAGTATTTTCTATAGTGTCAAAAAACCTTTAACTCTTAGCAGGATTCTTCAGTGATATAATCCACTGTCAAATCAGATACAATGACTTTCTGCAGCATACCTTCCTTATATATTAAATGAACTTAATCAAACGAAACCAGTATGCCTACATGCCAAGCCTCATGTTATCATAAATCAATGCATATTTTGCTGTAATAATTCACAGATCAATTGTTTCTATGCAAACATATGTGGTGTGTTTCTATGTGTGCACCTGTTTGTATATCTATAAAGAAGCCTCAAATTGCTAAAAAAAAAAAAAAAAAAATCAGGACATAATCTCACCAGCAACCCCACAAAACAATGGACACTTCAATTCACTAGATAGACAAGAAAACGACCTCAAAACTATGTTTCTCCAGCTATTAGAGGCCCATAAAGATGAAACTAACAAAGCCCTCAGAGAAATAGCCAAAGAAATCGAGACGAACCAAGAGGAAACAAATCGAGCTCTCAGAGAAATGACCACGAAAATTGAAGCAAACTAAGAGGAAATCAACAAAGCTCTCAAAGAAATGTCCACACAAATGAAAGCAAATAAAGAAGAAATAAACAAAGCTCTCATACAAATACAGGCAATTATAGCCAAAGAAGTAGAGGCACAATTAGTGATACATAGAGAGGAAACGAACAAAAAAAAATAGAAGCTGTCATTGAAAAGCAGGACTCAACAATCAAACAGATGAAGGAAATGGTGCAAGACATGAAAACAGAATTAGAATCAATAAAGAAAACACAAATAGAGAAAAACCAGGAGCTGGAGAACATAGAGAAAAGATCGGGAACTACAAAGTTAAGCATCACCAACAGAATACAAGAGATGGAAGAAAGGATCTCAGGAGCCGAAGATACACTTGCAGAAATTGACAAGTCTCTCAAAGAAAAAATAAAATCAGAAAAGTTCCAAACACAAAACGTCCAAGAAATCAAGGACACCATGAAAAGAAAAAAAATCTAAGAATAATAGGAGTAGAAGAAAAAGAAGACATCAGGCTCAAAGGTCTGAAAAATATTTTCAAGAACATTATAGAAGAAAACTTTCCCAACTTAAAGAAGGAGATGGCCATAAACATACAAGAGGCCTACAGAACACCAAGTAGACTAGACCAGAAAAGAAATTCTTCACGTCACATCATAGTCAAAACACTGAACCTACAGAACAAAGAAAAAATTCTAAGAGCAGCAAGGGAAAAAGGCCAAGTAACATATGAATGTAGACCTATCAGAATCACACCAGATTTCTCAACAGAAACTATGAAAGCCAGAAGAGCCTGGACAGAAATCATACAGTCCTTAAGGAACCACAGATTCCAACCCAGACTATTATACCCAGCAAAACTTTCAATCAACATAGACGGAGAATTCAAACAATTCCATGACAAAACCAAATTTAAACAATGTCTACATAGTAACCCAGCTCTAGAGAAGTTACTAGAAGGGAAACTCCAAACCAAAGAAAACAACTACTTCAAAGGAAACAGAGGAAATAGATAACTACACAACAAAAAAACCAAAAGAAGATAAGCAATGAAACTCAGTGACACCACCAACACCACATCAAAATTAAGCAACAATTATTGGTCACTAGTATCTATTAATATCAACGGACTCAACTCCCCAATAAAAAGACACAGACTAACAGAATGATTGCGGAAACAGGGTCCAACATTCTGTTGCATCCAAGAAACATACCTATGCAACAAAGATAAACACTACCTCAGAGTAAAGGGCTGGGAAAATGTTTTTCAAGCAAATGGTTCCAGAAAACAAGCTGGAGTAGCCATCTTAATATCTAATAAAATAGACTTTCAACCCAAGTTATTCAAAAAAGATAAGGAGGGCCACTATATTCTCATCAAAGGAAAAATCCACCAAGAGGACATCACAATTTTGAATATCTATGCCCCAAATACAAGAGCACCTACATTAGTAAATGAAACAATATTAAAGCTTAAATCACACATTGATCCTAATACCTTAATAGTGGGAGACTTCAACACTCCACTCTCACAAAGGGACAGATCAACTAGACAGAAAACAAATAGGGAAATAAAAGCACTTACAGAGTCCCTAAATCAAATGGAACTAATAGACGTCTACTGATCTTTTCATCCAAACTCAAAAGAGTATACCTTCTTTTCAGCACCACATGGAACCTTCTCCAAAATAGACCATATAGTTGGTCATAAAGCAAGCCTCAACAGATACAAAAAGATTGAAATAATCCCTTGTATTCTATCTGACCACCATGGACTAAAGCTGGACCTCAACAACAACAGAAATAACAAAAAGCCGACACACACATGGAAACTGACCAACTTACTACTCAATGACAGCTGGGTCAAGGAAGAAATAAAGAAAGAAATTAAAGACTTCCTAGAATTCAATGAAAATGAAGGCACAACATACCCAAATTTATGGGACACACTGAAAGCAGTGCTCAGAGGAAAATTTATAGCAATAAGTGCCTGCAAGAAGAAATTCGTAACATCACATACAAACATCTTAATGGCCCAACTGAAAACCCTAGAAAAAAAAAGAAGCAGATACACCCAAGAGGAGCAGAAGGCTTGAAATAATCAAACTCAGGGCTGAAATCAATCAGTTAGAAACAAATAAAACAATTCAAAGAATCAATGAAACAAAAAGCTGGTTCTTTGAGAAAATCAACAAGATAGACAAACCCTTAGCCAAACTAACAAAAAAGCAGAGAGAATCTATCCAAATCAGCACAATCAGAAATGAAAAGGGTCACATAACTACAGACACTGAGGAAATTCAAACAATCATTAGGTCATACCACAAAAGCCTATATGCCACAAAATTTGAAAACCTAAATGAAATGGACAATTTTCTTGATAGATTCCATCTCCCAACATTAAGTCAAGATCAGATAGAAAGACTGAATAGCCCTATATCCCCCAAGGAAATTGAAGCAGTCATTCACAGACTCCCCTCCAAAAAAGCCCTGGGCCAGATGGTTTCAGCACGGAATTCTACCAGACCTTCAAAGTTGTGCTAACACCAATTCTCCTCAAACTATTACACAAAATAGAAACAGAAGGTACATTACCAAACTCATTCTACGAAGCGACAGTTACCCTGATACCTAAACCACACAAAGACCCAACAAAAAAATAGAACTTCAGACCTATCTCTCTTATGGACATTGATGCAAAAATACTCAATAAAATACTTGCAGACCGAATCCAAGAACACATCAAAGATATCATCCATCATGACCAAGTAGGCTTCATCCCAGGCATGGAAGGGTGGTTCAACATACAGAAATCCATCAATGTAATCCATCAAATAAGCAAACTGAAGGAGAAAAACCACATGATCATCTCCTTAGATACTGAAAAAGCATTTGACAAAGTCCAACACCCATTCATGTTTAAAGTCTTGGAGAGATCAGGGATACAAGGCACATATCTAAACATAGTAAAGGCAATATACAGCAAGCCTATAGCCAAGGTCAAACTCAATGGAGAGAAACTTAAATCAATCCCACTGAAATCAGGGACAAGACAAGGCTGCCTACTCTCTCCATACCTCTTCAACATGGTACTTGAAGCCCTAGCCAGAGCAGTAAGACAACTAAAGGAAATCAAGGGGATACAAATCGGAAAGAAAGAGGTCAAAGTGTCACTATTTGTCGATGATATGATAGTATACACGAGCGAACCCAAAAATTCAACCAGAGAACTCCTCCAGCTGATAAACACCTTTAGCAAAGTGGCAGGATACAAAATCAACTCAAAAAAAAATCAGAAGCCCTCCTGTATACCAAAGACAAAAGGGCCGAGAAAGAAATTAGGGAAACAACACCCTTCACAATAGCCACTAATAACATAAAGTACCTTGGGGTGATACTAACCAAGCAAGTGAAAGACCTGTTTGAGAAAAACTTCAAGTCTCTGAAGAAAGAAATTGAAGATCTCAGAAGATGGAAAAATCTCCTGTGCTCATGGATTGGTAGGATTAATATTGTGAAAATGGCCATCCTGCCAAAAGCAATCTACAGATTCAATGCAATTCCCATCAAAACACCAACTCAATTCTTTACAGATCTTGAAAAAAAGATTCTCAGCTTCATATGGAGAAACAAAAAACCCAGAATCTCCAAAACAACCCTGTAAATCAATAGATCATCTGGAGGTATCTCCATCCCTGATCTCAACCTGTACTACAGAGCAATAGTAATAAAAACTGTATGGTATTTGCATAAAAACAGAAAGGAGGATCAATGGAACCACATAGAAGACCAAGAAATAAACCCACACACCTATGAATACTCGATTTTTGACAAAGAAGCCAAAACCATTCATTGGAAAAAAGACAGCATCTTCAACAAATGGTGCTCGTTCAACTGGATGTCTACATGTAGAAAAATAAAAATAGATCCATATTTATCACCCTGCAAAAAACTAAAGTCCAAGTGGATCAAAGACCTCAACATAAAACCAGATACTCTAAATCTGTTAGAAGAAAAAGTGGGGAACAGCCTAGAACTCATTGGCACAGGAGACAACTTTCTGAACAGAACACCAACAGCACAGGCTCTAAGATCGACAATCAATAAATGGGACCTCATGAAACTGAAAAGCTTCTGTAAAGCAAAGTACACAGTCATCAAAACAAAACGCCTGCCTACAGATTGGGAAAGAATCTTCCCTAACCCTTTATCTGATAAAGGACTAATATCCAGTATATACAAAGAACTAAGAAGCTGAAAAGCAGCAAACCAAGTAATCCAATTAAAAAATGGGGAACAGTGCTAAAGAGAGAATTCTCGACAGAGGAATATCAAATGGCAAAGAAACACTTAAAGAAATGCTCAACCTCATTAGCCATCAAGGAAATGCAAATCAAAACGACCCTGAGATTTCACCTTATACCCATCAGAATGGCCAAGATGAAAAACTCAAGTGACAACACATGCTATAGAGGTTGTGGAGAAAGGGGAATCCTCCTCCACTGCTGGTGGGAATGTAAACTGGTACAACCACTCTGGAAATCTATCTGGTGCTTTCTCAGACAATTAGGAATAGTGCTTCCTCAAGACCCAGCTATACCACTGCTAGGTATATTCCCAAATTTTGCTCAAGTACACAACAGGGATGCTTGCTCAACCATATTTATAGCAGCTTTATTTGTAATAGCCAGAACCTGAAAACAAGCCAGATGTCCATCAATGGAGGAATGGATACAGAAATTGTGGTATTTTTACACAATGGAATACTACTCAGCAATCAAAAAGGAGGAAATCATGAAATTTGCAGGGAAATGGTGGGATCTATAAAAGATCATTCTGAGTGAAATATCCCAGAAGGAGAAAGACAAACACGGTATATACTCACTTATAGAGACCTATAAGATATGATAAACATAATGAAATCTATACACCTAAATAGATAATCAAGAGAACAGACATGTGGTAAGATGACCAATCCTCATTTAGAAAGACAGATGGGATGTGCATTGAATGTATGACAGGAGTCTACTAAGAGCATCTGAAATATTCTACCTAGCAGTGTTTTCAAAGCAGATACAAAGACTCATGACCA
>NW_026596079.1:28594424-28650615 GCF_907164565.1 Psammomys obesus | reverse complement strand
TGTGTGTGTGTGTGTGTGTGTGTGTGTGTGTGTGTGTGTGTGTGTGTGTTAGAGCATCATGCTATATGTAAGAGATGATTTTTCTCGTAAAGAAAGTTTGCCTTAAAATAAAGAATGCTTCGAGACCCTCATGGGTAGAGTCTTTCAGAAGACTCCTATTGAAGGATCTTGTCCTACTTCCAATGTGTAGCCTGTTTGTCCTTCTGAATGAGGGCTACACCTCTTCCCTAGGGTCCTCCTTGCTGTTTGGCTTCTTTAGGACAATAGTTTTTAGTATGTTTCCTATATTACATGGCTAATATCGACTTATAAGACCATGTGTGTCTTTCTACTCCTGGGTTACCTTATTCAGGATCATCTTTACTAGTTCCATCCATTTGCCTGCAAACTTTATTGTTTTCTTGTTTTTAATTTTAAAGTAGTATTCCATTGTGTAAATGTGCCACAATTTCTGTATCCATTCTTTAGTTGAGGGACATCTAGGTTGTTTCCAGATTCTGGTTATTATGAATAAAGCTGCTATGAACATGGTTGGCAACTGCTGAGACGCATAGCCAAATTTGGACAGAGTGCAGGAAATCTTGTGGAAGAAGGAGGAGCTGGAAAGAACTGGAGGAGACAGGAGTTCCACATGTAGACCAACAGCCAAAAAATCTGGGCTTAGAGGGTCATGCAGAGACTGAAAATTCAACCAAAGACCATGCATGAAGAGGACCTAAACCCCAGTACTCATTTGTAGCCCATGAGTCACTCATTCTCCATGTGGGTTCACTAGTAAGGGGAACAGGGGCTGTCTCTGACATGAACTCAGTGGCTGGCTCTTTAATTACTTTCTCCTGGCAAGATGGCCTAACTAGGCCAGAGAGAAAGAAGATCCAGACAGTCATGATGGAACCTGGTAAGCTAGGGTTAGATGGTAGGGGAGGAGGACCTCTGCTATCAATGGACTAGGGGAGAAACATTGGGGGGAATGGGAGAGATAGAAAGATTGGGACCAGGAGGAGATGTGGGAGAAGGCCACAGCCAGGATATAAAGTGAATAAATTGTAATAAATAATAATAATAAAGAAAAAAGTTAAAGAAAGAATGCTAACAAAAATAAAATGTTGTAGGTGTTACCATTTACTGTGCTGTTGCATTTAAATACTACTTCATGAGACAGGATCCACACCTGACCCTGTTCTGGTGGCCAAGAACCTAAGACTGTATAGGCCATATACCAAGCAGAAAGCCAAATATTACTCTTATGTTAAAGTAATGTACCAATAAAATTACTCCTAACCACAATTGCAATGGTCATAGATCAATGTCTTGTTCTGTGATCATCAGAATAGCTTTCTCTTTCTGTGCATGGGGTCAAATTCAGAGACCCAAAACTGGACAACGTGCAGAGAATGAGAGATGTTGGAGCCTGAGGTTGTAAAAGAGGTGTCTCCTTCAATTTCTTCTCCTCAGTGTTCAAGGCACCCCACAGAAGAGGGGGCAGAAAGACTGTAAGAACCAGTGAGGATGAGACACCAAGGAAACAAAGTCTTCTAGATCTAACATGGCTAACACATATGTGATTTTATTAAGATTGCTAAAGCATACACAGAGCCTACAATGGTCTAACCCAGATTAGGTCCCATCAATGAGAAGGAAAGTGGACATGACATTACATTTTTAATTCAGAAGCTATCTCCAAGTGACAGCTATTCTCAAAGGAAATACTAGCTTTCACTAATGGAGTCTCACTGGGCATATAAAGCACATTTAACTGCAGGATCCATGACCAGTTATAGATGGCAAACACAGAACATAATCAGTGGTATTATCACCAGTTTGTTTGTTGTTGTTGTTGTTGCTTGTCTCAAATGCTTTGTTTTAGACTTATATTTTCTTCCTTTCTTCTTTATTTCTTTATTTCTTTCTTTTCTTTCTTTGTTTCTTTTTGGTTTATGTACTGTTCATATAATACCCACCACACACACAAAAGAAAATATTTCTCAACACACAGAGCAAGATGTCTGCCAAATAGTTTTATATAAAATTCAGTCAACTCTTTTTTTCTTACTGTCTTTATAAAATGTTTGCATATGTTACATTACAAAATAATATATTTATCAACATATATATATAGAAGTGTACTTCAGAAAGGTAACACCATGATTTTTTTCTCCTCAGATTGTTGTTGTATTTAAGCTTTTATTTTTTTTCTGTTTTACTACAGCAATAAGTTTTTATTTCCCCTCTAGCAAATAAAAAATTCTGTGTGAACAAAGACAGAATACAGAGAAACTGTTAATCTTATTAGAATGCTATAGTGAAGTATTATGTATGCTATTCATGTCATGTTCTTCCCTATGTAATTTATATATTTCTTTAAGTCATATAATATTGAAAGTCCTATCAGCTTAGACAGTATTACTGGAGTGACTTTTGAAATATCCACTTATACTATTTTATCTTTGGCCCTATACAATTTAAAATAGATGCATTTCTACTGGAGCTAAATTTTACTAGAAAACATTGTAAAGAACTTCTTGGGTCTTAAGGAACAATAGAAAAGTTGTTTTCTTTTTTATTATAGCTGTTTTCAAACCCAAGTATAGGACTTCAAGAAATTTTTCAAAGAGATCAGAAAAAAATATTTCATATATTGTCCTAAGTACAAATTAATCATAACAGTTTTAAAATATAATAACCAGAGAAAGTGGTGATGAGTTTTGGTCCACTTCATATGTAAAACTTTTCTTAAGCTTTTAAAATGGATTGGCTTTGGTAAGAAAAACCTAACACAGTGGTATAAATCTTATTTTGAAATGGTATAAATCTTATTATTGCTATTGTAGTGAGCCATATATAATGAATGTGTGTTGTGGAAATAAGAGAAACATTATCATGAGAGTCAAATGACACAAATGTTGTAGATACAAATAATGCTAGAGATTAACAAAATACGTTTAAAGAATAGATTTGATTTTTAAAGAATGAAATGGTCATCTACTTGGAAGAAAGACGAGTGTGCTTTAGAGGAGTACTTCACTGAGAATGAAGGCAGTCTGAGGGGAATTCATCATGTGACACTACAAGTTTAAGAAAGAGTAACTGCTTAACATTCATTGTTTTTAAATACACACCACACAACTAGAGTGTTTTTTTTTTTTTTCATGTTATGTAAGAGACAGGTTTAGCATTCAGTATCACAATATGGTGCTAGAAAGATAATGCCAGAAGGCTAGGTTTAGACTGTCGTAAAGAAGAACTAAAATGCTAAAATGCAAATGTATAAGCCAAAGGAAAGAGCAACAAACTGAAAGCCATAAGCTCTGGGTTCAAAGTTTGGCTTTGTAATTACTAAGTGAGAATCTTGCAAGCAAGTTCATGTAGTAACAAATAGAACTGTGGAGTGATATCATTCCTTAAGCTAAGAGAATGGAGCATGATCATACACGTGCGTGCGCACACGCACACACACACACAATATCTTTCTTTGATCTGGTGCCATATGAGGGATGGAGGGCTTTTATTAGAAGCAGGAGAATGACTATGTACATCCTGGTCACGTTTTCCTGAAAGTGAAACGTAACACTTTATAGAATAGCAATCAATAGCTATTGAGCAAGTAATAAGTCCTTTTAAAAAGTTGGTGCGAATTAAAGATTAGTAAGGCATGATAGTGAGGAAGAGGAATCAAGGCCTTTGACATGCTGGGAAAGAAGGAAGATATTTTCTTTCTTTCTCTCTCTCTTTCTTTCTTTCTTTTCTTTCTTTCAAATATATACTTCTCTCACACAATACATACCAACCGTAGTTTCCACTTCCTCAACTCCTCCTAACTACCTGCCACCTCTCCTCTCCTTCATATCTACTCCCTCTCTTCCCCTTGAAGGTATTACAGTTGAATAGTACAACATAAGATACAAGACAAGGAAAAGCCCCTCCTGCTGAGGCCAGAATTAAGACATAATAAAATATATAAACCTAAAGGAGCTTTAACAACAAGATTAACTTCGGGAAGATGCTTAACTCAGAAGAGAAAACAGGACAGACACTGGAAAGCTGTAGAAGAGAGGGAACAGGATGGGAGCTTACCACATATGGCCTCTAAAAGATTCCACCCAGCAGATCTAAGCAGATACAGAGACTCACAGCTAAAGTTCAGACAGAACTCGGGGAGTCTTGTGAAACACAAGGGGCATATCGTAAGACCCAGAGGGGACAGGTCCACACAAGGAGAGCAACAAAGCAGAAAATAAGCTAGGCTAAGGGAGACTGCAGAAACTGTTGCATCTAGCAAAGACCATGCATAGAGAGGATCTAGATCCCCTGTTCAAATGTAGCCCATAGACAACTCAGTCTTTATGATGATTCCATAGTAAGGGGAAAAGAGACAGTCCTTAACATGAACTCAGTTGCCTGTTCCTTGATCCATTTTCCCTGGTAGTGTGACCTAGCCAGCCTACAGAGAAAGAGGATCCAGGCAGTCCTCATGAGACTGATAGATTAGGTTCAGACATTACTGGAAGAAGACTTCCCCTATCAGTGGACTAAGGGAGAGGGATTTGAGGAGGAAGAGGAAGGGAAAGTACAATGGGGAGGAGATTAAGAAAATTTTCATTGATGGCTGCTTTTTCCTGGCTATTAACTGAATGACTTCATCACTCTCTCTTAAATAATGTAAATTTTAACTCTACTGGTACAGATTAGCATGAGTGTTTCTGTTTTTATTTAAGAAAAACAATGAAACAAATATTTGGGTCAGAAAAGTTCTTCAAGTGATGCAAAAAGATGACAGTTATATTCACCTGACTCCATATAGCACGCTTTTTCAACTTTAGTGATGCATACTGGTATTATAAAAAGACTTGGTTGGATTTAATTTTTAATTTAAAAATAAATATATAAATATCAGAAGAATTATAAAAGGCAAACTCTGGAGGCAAACAGATTAGTCTGGATTACGGGGTCTTCATTGCTGGTGAAAGTCTTAGCATGGAAGGCTTAGAGGAAAACCCCACTTCTGAAGATATAATTTCAAATAAGGCAGGAAAAAGACATATACATTAGAGAACAGGAAAGTTCCCTAAAGAAGGTACTTATTCTGAAATCTGGTTGAACCCTCACTAGCCTGGAATAGAAAGAATTCTAGTACAGTTAATATTTGAAGCAAAGGCTCCTGGCATAGCATTACTATTGTTTTATGTATAGGTATTATATATTCAAATAGAACTGGGCTGGTATATTATATGAATAAAGATCATTTATGTAGAGACTTATACTTTTCCCTAGACATTACTTGAGAACTCCCACCAAAACTGTTTACAGTAATGATACACTCCTCCTTGTATCCTTTGATCTAGGCTTTTATTTTACAATTTTAATCCTGTTAGATGTTCTCAAGAAACACCTAGTTATCTTGTTCAAGTGTTAGTCTTTGTAGACAGTAACTTCAGTCTGCATCGGAATCTTATATACGACCATTGTCAAAAGGAGCAGCTAGCCCTGACTCGGCTCTCCTATGGAGGTGCCCACACCCAGACTCCCAGGTATGCCTTTCTTCTGAGAGCCTCTCTGCCTTCCAGCCCCAGTGCACAACACTACATTAAATTCCATTACTGAGCAAATGTTCTCATTGTAGAGTTGACTAAATTTCGGGTATATGCCTAGGATGGTATAGCTGGATCTTGAGGAAGTATTATTCTTAATTGTCTGAGAAGGCATCAGATTGATTTCCAAAGTGGTTGTACAAGGTTATAGTCCCACCAGCAATGGAGGAGGGTTCCCATTTCTCCACATCCTCTCCAGCATGTGTTGCCACTTGAGGTTTTGATCTTAGCCATTCTGATGGGTGTAAGGTAAAATCTCAGGGTTGTTTTGATTTGCATTTCCCTGATGACTAAGGAAATTGAACATTTCCATAAGTGTTTTTCTGCCATTCAATATTCTTCTTTTGAGAATTCTCTGTTTAGCACTGTACCTCATTTTTCAATTGGCCCACTTGGTTTGTTGATGTTCAACTTCTTAAGTTCTTTATATATTCTGGATATTAGTCCTCTGTCAGATATAGGGTTGGTAAAGATCCTTTCCCATTCTGTAGTAGCAGCTTTATTTGTAATAGTCAGAATCTGGATACAACTTAAATGTCCCTCAGTGGAGGAATGTACACAGAAATTGTGGTACATTTACACAATGGAATACTACTCAGCAATTAAAAACAAGGAAATCATGAAATTTGAAGGAAAATGGTGGGATCTACAAAAGATCATATTTAGTGAGGTATACCAGAAGCAGAATGACACACATAGTAGTATATACTCACTCATAAGTGGTTATTAGATATATAATATAGGATAAACATACTAAAGTCTACACTCCTAAAGAAGCTAAACAACAAGGAAGACCCTAGGGAAGACGCTCAGTCCTCACTTAAAAGGTACAACGTGATAGATATCAGAAGCTGGAGAAGACAGGGAACAGGACAGGAGCCTACCAGAGGGTCTCTGAAAGACTCTACTGATAGAAGTATCGAGGCAGAGGCTGAGACTCATAGCCAAACTTTGGGCAGAGTGCATGGAATTTTATGAAAGAAGGGGGAGAAAGGAAGACATAGAGGGGGCAGGAGCTCCAAAAGGAGACCAACAAAGCCAAAACAACTGGGACCTGGGGCCCTGAAAAGACTGATACCCCAACCAAGGGCTGTTCATAGAGAGGACCTAAAACCCTTGCTCAGATGTAGCTCATAGACTCAGTCTCCAAGTGGATTCCCTAGTAAGAGAGGTAGAGGTTGGCTCTAGCATGAACTCAGTGGCAGGCTCTCTGATCACTTCCCCATGGAGGGTACAGCCTTACCAGGCCACAGAGGAAGACCAAGCCACCAGTCCTGATGAGACCTGATAGGCTAGGGTCAGATGGAAGGGGAGGAGGTCCTCCCCTATTAGTGGATTAGGGGAGGGGCATAGGGGGAAAAGAGAGTGGGAGGGTGGAATTGGGAGGAGAAGAGGGAGGGTACCACAGCCTGGATACAAAGTTAATAAATTGTAATAAATAATAATTATTAAAATTTTAAAAATTAAAAAAAATCCCATTGTTAAACCAGCTCCATCTCATAAACTGACTAGTTCCAAACTTCTCTTCGGTTTCTAGGCTCGAATCCTGGGTTGGCAGCAAACAAGTTCTCTAAAACTGAGAGAATGCCTCTGGCTGCAGAGACTGGCAATATGGAGCTCAGAAACTGTCGCTCAGCACTCATTTAAGGAAACCTTGAAAATACAGCACTCCCGTAAAATAAACTATTTGTTTAAGTGAGGGGAGTGCAAAAAAGAAGTGTCATGGTTACAGAGTGGTAAGTACAGACAAGAAACTCAGGTTAGTGTTAGAGAAATAGCCGGAGATGAAGAACTGATGCTGTGTGGTGAGAGTGAAAACACCAAAGGTGGCAACTGTTCTTCAGCAAACCTTTTGCACACTTGAGCACTTGGGGCAAGAAGAATGCCTTTGCAAATTTCCATTGCAGAGGATTTCATTGACTTTACTGAAGTACGATTTATGAATATACTAACATGCTTAGAAAGCCCATTCTGAATGGAGAGATTCAAATTCAGAAGTATGATACATGTGCGTATTTACAGTTTTCCTAATTGCCGTGTTCTACTATGACCCCAGGAGCAATACTCACTCTCTGAAGTGTCCATCAGTGCCTGGATAATGTAAGCAAAATGCAAACCTGGTACTACCAACACTCTTCACTCTCAGAGGGAAGCAAAGGGTTGTCTGGCAAAATCACTTTTACATCTTTAAATTTTCCCTCTTCCTTAATTTCCTATGCTTTTGACAAGAAGGTGTCATATAAAATCTTGCTTGTAAGAATCTGTGAAAAGTAAGGACCCCACAAACTGGGATTTCACAGACATTTGGCTGTAATTTTAAGAGACATTTAAAATTTTAATTTATACTTCAGCATACACGATGCTGCCAGCTTTTACATTTCTTTGGCAGCCTGTCTCTCTCTCTCTCTCTTTCAAATTCTGTGATGTTCCAAGGGCGTTTCAAATTAGAAGAAAAGCTTTGTAGACTTCAAAATCCAGCTGCCAGGGTTTTTAGAACACAAATGTTAAGCATACTGGGGCCAGTAAGGTACTTCAGCTTTCAAACATTTTCCTATAAATTGCTTCAGTAATTACAAATGTATTGATTATGTGCATATAGGATTAACAGTTTTACAGTCTCTGCCTGTAAAGCATCATTTTTAATAATGAGTTCCAAGTCTTCCAGTCTCAGAATCAAATGAATAAATGGAAATATATTGATGATGCACTTTTGTTATCTTAATTAATTCAGTTCATTAGATATATCTTTCATAATCTTTGTTTCTTTTCTGTATTGCACACTGGGAAATGTTCTCAAAGACATAACAAATATACTTAGCTAATATATATATTAGCTAAGTATATAATATATAATATTATATATTAATATGATATATAAATATTATATATAATATAGTATAATATATAACATAATATATAAATATATAATATATATAATAGACAATAATTTAATAAATAAATTAAAGAGGAATAAATAACCAAAAAATGACAAACAACAAACTCTAAGAAAATCTGATTAGATAAGAGAAAGAATGTCTGGGACAACATAAACAAAGGTGCTGGAGCAGCTAAACTCCTCAGATGAGGAAAACCCAAAAGTAAAAAATTAGGAAGAAATCACACAATGAGGCAAATTGTCTACCATAATTCTCAAGGGACAAATTATGGACTGGTGATGAAACTGAAAAAACAGAGATCTTTTAAGATATTTTTTAAATTTTTATATTAATTACAGTTTATTCACTTTGTATCCCTTCCCTCATTCCCTCCCAATTCCACCCTCCCTTCCTCATTTCCTCCCATGTCCTTCCCCAAGTCCACTGATAGGGAGGTCCTCCTCTCCTTCCTTCTGACCCTAGCCTATCAGGTCTCATCAGGACTGGCTGCATTGTCCTCCACTGTAGACACTGTTTGACCACCTCAGGGGGAGGTGGTCAAAAAGCCAGCCACTTATACGATATTTTATATGCTCAAATTGAAATTTGTTTAACAAGAGGCTGCACAAAGTTTTATTGGTTTGTTTTTTTGTTTTGTTTTGTTTTGTTTTATTAGAAGAACACCTGTTGCACCTGCTGTTTAAGAGGAAGAATTATGTAAAGCAAGAACACTGGATGGAGGGTGGAGAACCTTCAGTTAGGATCTAATGCTTCAAGTTTCTGAAAACATAGGAAGAGCCTATGATGTCATCCATGGACAATGAGTGGAAGGCTCTTTCTGTCCTTTAAAAAAAAAAAGAAAGAAAGAAAAGAAAACACTGAGTCTTAGTATGTAACATTTTTTTTTTCTTTCTGACTTCCTCCTTTGTGGAGCGTACTGTTACTATGGAAGAATTTTAACATAATGTTTCCAGTGGAGATTAGTGTTGAAGAGAAAGACTTTAATATGTGTTATTGAAACAGTATATACATGCATCTCTCTATTCTCTGCTTTTTGATCTATTATGGAACAGAGTTGAGGTCTTACTGCTCTTTAAAGACTTATTTCATTTTTGTTTGTGTACATATTAGATACAAATCCTCTCACAGATCTTTTGAAGGGAAAAGTTCTTTTTTAAATGAAATTCAATACAACATTATTCCCGTAATTGTTTTATAGATTATGCTTTTATGATCTTAATATTTTAATCAAGGAATTTAAATGTCATCTGGGTGGAGAATACCAGGCAAACTTATCACAGGATTTTAATATTCATGAGGCACATTGCTGGGTCAATCCTGCAGCCAGTCTAGCATCTTTACATACAAATGGTGATTCATGGAAAAGTCACTATTCAGTTCTCTTTTGCCAAGACAAGGGTCTAGGAATACCCATTATTTTGGAGAAGGTGATATGAAAAAAGAAAAAAAAAAAGAGTTAGCTGAAGGTGTACTCTATCTTTTTTCAATGTTTTATATCTTTATTAGCTTTTTTTCCTATTATTTTGTGATAGTTCTCATGTCATTCATATAATGAATGCCATTCATAGTTTTAAAATATACATAAAGTCTTTGCATCTTTTATATGAGTCTACAAATTCTTCTACTCAGGCTTTCTAAAAGATTAGGATGTTGTTCCTAAGACTGACCTTGGAGGATAACACAATATGTTTCCTCTTAAAGAGATCCCAAATTGGACATTTCAAGTTTATGGTTCTAATCCATATGCCTGAAATAATTACTAGCAATTTGCCAAACATAGTGAATTTTAACATACTTCACACAACCCATTTTATATTTGTACTTAGGTCAGTCAGTAATGCTAGAGTAAAGTCAAAGTCATTAACATTAATCTCCAAAAGCACCAAAAATTATTCTACAGGGTAACATTTTCAATATCAAGTTTGCTCTTCTCCACTGACAGCAGATATTTTGCCATTTTCCTCTCTGCCATCAACCTCACCCAACCCATACCTATTTCTCCATGCACATATTTTGTTTACTGGCCCTGCTTGATCAAATATTATCAAATATAAACATTAAAAAATATGAACACATTAAATATTATTAATATTAAAGATGAACACATTCAACTCTCCATCACATGGTCTATCAGGGTCTAATGTGTATTTTTCTTCCTATCTGATACCTCGTAATAATTCTTGCCCCAGTTGCATTTCTATTGCTATAATAAAAATACCATGGAAATAAAGTTCCTAAACAAAAAAAGAGTAGTTCACAATATGAGGTTTAGTCTATTACAGCAGGAAAGTAAAGAATATGGAAACTTGAAGCAAATAGTCAATTCATATCCACAGTCAAATCAGAGAGAAAAGAATGTATTCATGAAGAACATTCAGCTAGTTTTTTCTGCTCTTATACAGTCTAAAGTCTGCAACTAAGGAATGGTTCTGCTCACTTCCAGGCTGGTTTTTTTTTTTTTTTTTTTTTTTTCACATCAAAAAAAGCAAACAAAAAGGACCCCTCCCTTATGTGGGCTTGGGGGGAGGGCAACAAATAAAGAGGGGGGGGGGGGGGGGGGATCAGTTTCATTGTCAATACCATAGCCCAATTTGCCAGCATATTTACCAAGCTTACCTTATGAAGCTACCAGGTAAAACTTAAATGGTGTGATCTTTGGAAAATATAAATTAGATCATGTAACTTACAAAAAATAAAAAATAAAAAATAAAAAAAAACATCAAAACAAGTAAATGGTTTAAATGAGTGAAATGGTGTGGGTATATTCATTGAGAGGCAGGCAAAGCAAGCCTGCCCAGTGCAGTGAATCATAGTGAAGCAGAGCAAGCCTGCTCACATGAAAGATACTGGGTTAAGTTACCAAATATAACAACTCTCTCTCTCACTCTCTTTCTCTCCCACTTTTCCTCGCTTTATCCCTCCGTCCCTCCCTCTCTCTCTCTCTCTCTTTCTCTTGTATGTATGCTCTCTCCTCAGATGGGCAGCTCAGTCTCCATGGTGATTCCTAGTAAGGAGAGCAGGGGCAGTGACTTCCTGCTCTTTGATCACCTTTTCCTGGCTGAGGTGACCTTACTAGGCCAAAAAGAAAGAGGATTCAGTCAATCCTGATGAGCACTGGTAGGCTAGGGTCAGATCTTAGGGGAGAAGGACATCCCCTGTCAGTGGACTAGCAGAGGGTCAGAAGGGGTAAGAAAGGGAAGGTGGGACTGGGAGGAGATGAGGGCGGAGCTACAGCTGGGATACAAAGTGAATACACTGTAAATAATAATAATAATAATAGTGAGGATAATGATGATGAAAAAAGAAAAGAAAAAGAAACTAATAATAATATTGTATCCTTAAAGTAAAATATATCCTCTGTCCCTGTTCCACTGCAAGACTTTCAGGGTGCTTTCTCTTTAGAACAGGTCTAGCTTCTCCAAGTAAACTTAATTCAGCTTCTCTCTACGTACTTCCATTTATGCTCTCTAACTGAAATGTGCTGCTCTGTTTTTCTGCTCCAGTTTTTCTTCTGTGTATGAATACAATACCAGCATGAGTGCATCCTACTGATATGGTTTGGTGCTCTTAGAGATCATTATTTTCTCAAAAAATTTCTGAGTCCATAAATTTCTAAATTTGAAATTATACACAAATGATTTAAATTGTTATACCTAACAGTAATTTAACCCATTATATTGCTAATGCATTACAGGCATGTAAGCAGTAGTCTCCCTATGTGTTAGTTAGCATTGCACATCATCATTTCAAAGCATCACTAATGAATAGAATATGTATGTTGGTATAAGATCTACTATTACACATAAACATACATTATAGTTACACTTCATGTTCACACAAAAAGAAAAGCGTTTTTATATTTGAAGAAAACAGCTCTTAGTCTTATTCGTGATATATATTGAAGATGAGTTTATGATTAAATAAAAATTGATTTCAAAACAAATAAGCAACGTTCAAATGATGAGTCCTTTAAATCCTGATATATTGAGTTCCATTTAATGTCAGCATTTCACAGAGGTTGGCTTTTATTTTGTTTTTGAGGTGGAGAAAGTTGAATCTTTCAACTTACATACACTGTTTAAAAAGTGATGTTTCACTTAACGTTTCATTTAAAGTATATTGTGATCCTTTCAAGTCAATCTTGTATTTATTTTTGAGTTAATTAAATTATATTACTTTTCTCTTTCCCTTTCTCCCTACCAACGCTCTCAAAGTTCCCATATTGCTCTTTTTCAAATTCATATTCCTATTTTCATTAATTATTTTTACATGTATGCATGTATATACATATATACTTCTTCATAAATATAAGCTACTCATTCTGTATAATATTAGTTGCATATATATGTTTTCTCGTCTAATCTGGTATTGGATAAGCAACCAGTATGCACTTTCCTGGGGAAGATTATCAACTTCCACTTTTAGCAATCCCATACTTTCTGTGTAGGGATGATATCTTGTAGGCTTTCCCCTTATTTGCCTTGTAACGATTTAATGATAAAATGCTCAAGTAACAGGGAATCAGCAATAAATAAATAAATTTGAACACATATTACATATAACACAAGTTGCTTAACAAGTCTTTTTAGTTAAGCAGATTATTGGCCTGCACAAGAAGTTATATTCATTTTTGGTTGTTAGTTTATTTTAAACAAAATGTTACTTAGATACTATAGTTAAAGATTTGAGCTATTTTATATCTAAAAATATAAAAAATGTCTCTGAAATATTTGCTGCTTCATCTCACATATACTGCCTTATTGAAAATTCAAAACTGTGTATGTGTGGTCTGATTCAAATGTTATAGAATAGGAAGTGCAAAGGACTGGACAAGTTATTCAGGTCTGAACAACTATTATAGCAGAACTGGAGAGAAAATTGATATAGTTTTATCTTTGAGATAATAATAAAACTATATCATTTGTCTTTTCCCTTGTTCCCTCCCAACCCTCTCCTCATTCTTTATAAAAATCTGAATCACCTAATTTTTCATTCACTTAACAAAAACTAATAACTCGATCTCTAAGAGTATCCTGAAAATTTTGCTGTATTATTTCATCATTTTAGAACACTGAAGTATTATTAATTGTAACAAATATGTAGAATATGTATAGAATATGCTTTCACTGTTTGAGTTCCCTTCATCCACATTCATCCAGTATCAATAATGTTTCATCTTTAAACTGAAAAGGTGGCAAGACATATAATAAAAATAATTAAAAATAGTACCTAAAATCAGATCCAATTCTCTTCCCATTTTCCGGTTCTCCAGGATCTGGACATAGGTTGGAAGCTGTTTTAATACCTCCTTCATTTACTGTAACAGGAGAAAAAACAAAAAAACAAAAACAAGCAAATATACAATATGTGTGATTAGAAACTCAATAAGAAAAATTTTGAAATCTTCAAAATGTACTACACCACATTTGAGCACATAAAATTAAAGTGTCATTTCAGAAAACAATAATAAAGGTAAAATATTTTTCTATTCAAGGACACATATGAAAACAATAACAAAGGTAAAATAATTTTTCTATTCAAGGACACATATGAAAATGATTCTGATGTCCATATTAAAAATAAATACTATTCTGAATACTAACAGTTCAATGTTGGATGCTTTAGTTTTAATTATCACCTGTTGTGAGTATGTTGCCTGAGTCCTGGTTCCTTTCAAAGTTATAATGAAAAGCAATATTTTTAAAAAAAACAGTATTTTACTAACACACTTGGATAGAGAAGCATTTTGCTCTGCTAATAACAATTTTTTTATAAAAGTGTAAATTATTGAGTTTCATTGTATTTTGATAATGCTGAAAAACAAAGTGGTTGCTCTACTCTCATGCAATTTCCATAACATTTAGATTTATCTATTTTGCATATATTCAAACTTTTAGAGATAATTCAGTTAATGATAATTTTACATTTTTTTCATTGAAGTGAACATGATCACATTGGATGATTAAAATAGATTTTATAAGCTTATTTGTGCGTGTTTGTGTACATATATATGTATGGATGTACATTTTTATTCTTCACATTGAAACAGGGTCTGATTATACAGCTTCTGTTTTCCTCAATGATACTGTATAACATTCTGTCCTAAAATTCATGATTACTAGTTCTAGAATATCTGAGTGATATTGTACTATAATATAAATCTTAAAGTGAATTCGAGAATATCATCTATTGTTTATAGCCCTGGATGTTCATCAGCTACCTTTAAATAAAAGAATATGACTTTAGAGGGAAAAAGAACGAAGCCGATGACGGTCCTTGTACTGCACTCTAGAGTGGGATCATCGTTTCTAGAAAGTAAAGATGCCCATTTCTCACTCTTCCTAGACAATACCATTTGTCAGCCTATACTAACTGTACAAAAAGAACTATTGAGGTAATTCTACTGTAAAATCAAAGCTGACACTTGCTAGAATTTGGCTTAATTTCTGATAGTCCAAATTCATCATTATTTTTAAAGTGATTTGCCAGGAAGGCAGAGAGCTTGTGTGTGCTCTCACAGTTGTGTTCTTTTTTAAGTCATTTTTTTTCTGTAGCTAGACAAAAACTGGCATGATTTCTCAAATCATTCCAAAACTACTTTCATAAATATCACAAACAAATTAATTCTAGCCAACTCTATTATATGCTTAAGGATTCATTTCATGTGGTACTTTTTTTTTACTTCTTTCATCAAATTGCTATTTACTCCTTCTTAAATTCTCTGGGGCTTTCTGGGCCACAGTCTTGGATTGGCCAACTTCACTGTAGTGGGCTTATTCTAAATTATTGACTTAGAGATCGCCATATTTTGTATTTTTGATTGTTTGAAACATTCACAGTTTTTACAACTTCTGGGTATGAATCTGTCGTCTATATCAAGATTAATCAGATTTTCAATGAATCATATTTCAAAGCTGCCACTGACATTTCACTGCTGCTCTGATGCAAAGTAATCATCTTTATAATTTCCATGATATTAACATAGTTTAGTATAATTATTTATTGTGAATATGAAATTATTGTTAAATTTTTAAAATGTATTTACATATTGTTAACATCTCCAAAGTTTTTAGATCATATTCTATGTCAATTTTATTTCTCATGCTTCACCAATATTTATGCTCAAATATAGCTCTTTTCTGTCAGTATATGATATGTTCATGGATGTGTAGTTTTCTTCACTCTCCACACAACATCTTTTGGGTTTTCAAATAATTTACTGCAAAGTAAAAAAAATTTACTCCTCTTCTTATAATAGATAATTGCTCATTTTTTGCTCTCCACACTAAACTTATTACATAACTAAGAACATTTTATTTATATACTATTTATACAATATTAAAAACATTTGTTCGTGTAAAAATTAGTGATTTTTGTTCTTTTATACTCTGTAGTTAAGTTTATATCTTTTATAAACCATATAATTCAGTTATTTTGACATATTGGTAAAAGCTAAGAGAAATCAATTTTTCAATATATATACTCTAGTAGTTTGATTATCAGTACATCCTTGTATGTCTTCATTGAATGAGAATTTTCATGGTAATATTCTATTTCTGATTCTTAAAGAGCTTGTCTGTAGAATGATATTAGACTGACTTTTTATACTGTACAAAAGATTAAAAGAGTTGGCATGTTCTAGGTTTAACTACCTTGCTATAGTGCAATACAAAGCATAATTTATAGTACAGTATACAACATTATAATACATAAATGGCTTGGGAGTGGATAAAAGATAAAAAAATTAATTTTCACCTCTCCAATTATTATTATCTCAAATGTACTACTGTGTGTGATATTTTGCATAAATATTAATACTATTTATTTACATTGTACTATATGTCAGGAATCATACTGGACACTTTGTATAATGAATTTTGTTCTCCAAATAAGTTTAAAATTAACCATTATTATAAACCTCTTGCAGGTGATCAGCCTGAAGCATGGACAGAGTGCAAATTGTGTTTAATATTATATTACTAATTAATATCAATGTCTAGAAAACAGAATGACATAGCTATTACATATCATTTTCTAAAATTGAAAATGTCTTATATTCTATCTTAAAATGAAGACATGTTATATTTTTGATGTGCTTGACTAATTAATTTCAGTTCACTAGGCTTTAGTTGACATTATTTTGTGTGTATGTCTTTATAAGCTATTTTCTTTTTATTGGTATACAGAAATTTTAGTAGTTCCCAGACTTAAATGGTGGTGAGACATTCACATGAAGTGAGTATTTCTTCAGTCAGGTAATTCCACTTCCTAATACCTTGGAAGGGATTGGTCTGCTATGTTTCCTTCATTGCATATAATCTACATAGCAACTTGCAGCATGATATGCATATGAATGTTTTAAAAGTAGGATGCTGACTCTTGAGAAGAATATCACTGATGGAAAAGCCATTTTTCTCAACCCTTTAAATATGTTTTTATCATTGTTGAAACATTCGGAATCATTTTCTCACATACAACTGGAGAATAAGTTTAAAAGCTGGATTATTTATTTTTATAAAGGCAAAGATTTTTTTTATTATATATGAGTTTAAAATGTACTTCGGAAATTTAGATATTATTGATTACTGTATATATTTTATCCCAAAAATGCCTGTAAACATCAAAATAGATTTTTGTTAATTAAAGGAGTTTCTTGTCTAGAAATAAAAATGAGTATATTCTGAGTTAAACGAACCACTAAATGACCACTTATTTTTTATTGCCTTATTATCTTTACTTTTATTTTTTTAATTTTTGCTCTATGTTTAAAGATATACTGGTTTGGATTTTGTTCTGATATTAAATGCCAAATTATCAAGTGTTGTGAGATTTTGTATGAATGCACTTAATATCCCGTAAATGATTGCTTCTCATTTCATTTATTTTCATGAGAAAATAGTGGGTTCTTGAGAATTGAGACTGAATTTTATCCATCCCTTTATTGCATTTTCTAGAAGAGCACAGCAGGGGCGGCTGGGGAGCAAATGATTCATGAATGAGTGAAAACATGGATTGGATGTAGAAAAAAAGCATGAGCACATGAAAGGTTCAAAGTTTCTTTATAATTCTATGTTATAGTAAACAACTTAAAGGATGAGTATTTTAAATTATAACAATTTGTTTTTGAATATTTTTATATTAAACATTTCACTTTCCTTGGAAAACTTACGGGTCTTGTGCTAACATTTATATACCTTTCCCTTTGAGGAAAAAGATGGGTGGGGCAATTATTTTTTGGGAGAGGGGCTAGTGAATTTTTTCTTTATTCATTTACTTAATTACTTATTTATTTACTTTGTATGCCAGCTGTAGCCTCCTCCCTACTCCCTTCCCCTCCTCTTCCCATCCTAAGCCCCTACTCCAGTCTATTGATAGGGGAGGTCCTCCTCCCCTTCCTCTGACCCTAGCCTATCAGATTTCATCAGGACTGGCTGCATTGTCTTCCTCTGTGGCCTGGTAAGGCTGCTTTCTTTTCAGGGGGAGGTGTTCAAAAAGCCAGCCACTGATTTCATGTCAGACAGTCTCTGTTCCCATTTATATGGAATAGAATTGGAAACTGAGCTGCCATGGGCTACATCTCTGCAGGGGTTCTAGGTTATATCCATGCATGATCCTTGGTTAGAGTTTCAGTCTCAGAAAAGACTCCTGTGCCCAGTTTTTTGTTGTTGTTGTTTTGTGGGTTTTTTTTTTTTTTTTTTTTTTTTTTTTTTTTTTTTTTTTTTTTTTTTGTTTTTTTTTTTTTTTTTTTTTTTTTTTTTTTTTTTTTTTTTTACTTCTATGGCTCTCCTTGTGGAAATCCTGTCTGCTCCAGGTCTTTAACTTAACACAATAAAGGAGAATAATCTCTGAATTAGTTTTTAGGGGTAGACTCTGGCACACAGAATGCTTCATGACCACTGACCTAGTTCCTGTCAGTTAAATATGCTGAGAAGGTGGGTCTTGGCAATCATGTGTTTTGTACGAGTCACACTTATGGCCAGTACTACCCAGGCAACTGATTCCTTTTAATCCTAAAATAATAGAGGTTTAATTTTCTTTCTTAGTAAAAAAATAGCATGGATATCCGTTAATAGTATAATTGGTTTAATATTTTTGGTTGGATTAAATAAATGATCACAAATATTAAAGATATAAATACTTACTTAAAAGTAGGCAATAATGATTAAAATCAAAGTGATATACTTTACTAAAGTCAACAGTTGAGATTACATTTTTTAAACAAATTGCTCAATGGTACGTAAATAACTTGCAGTAAAATATAATTCACATAATTTTGGGGTACTATTTTGCATCCAAGAAAACATTTCCACAGATAACTTGATTTTATCTATGTAGAGATTATTCATATTAAAATAGAATATTTTATATGGGCTTCATAAATTAGAAGTTTGTCTTAAAATCATGATGAAATTATTCACATTATTGGCTTTACGTTAACATTTGCCTAATGATTTTAAGTTAAATACTGACAACAGCAATTTTTTTTTTTCAGGTAACAGAAACGTTGAAATTCTCTTTTAAGTTTGTACATATGGTCCATTAAAATGATAAAATATTTATTCATCTAATGTGTTATAGGAACAAGAGTGGACAACTGCATAGGTCAGATAACACCTGATGTTTATTATAAGCAAATACAGGAAATATATGTAAACATTCCGGAAGAACTGGATGCGTCAAACATAAAAGTGCAAAGGAGGAAATATGTGGGTAGAAGAGCTGTTAAGCGCTTGTCATTTAGCCGTGATAAAATCTGACGGGCTGGAATTATCAATGATTTTTGGCAAAACATAGTATCCATGTGTTTATTTCAGTTATGAAACATATGAATCTTCTTTCAAACTACAGTAAAGCTTATATAGAGAATGTGTTTCAACATTTTTTTTGGAATATTGACTTACCATTTATAAAATATGCTTTTAATGCCAAATATATTAAAAAAAAAAAAAGCAACGGCAAGGTGAGTATTTTGAAAGTAAAAATGCTGCTTCCAAAGTAAAAAAAAATCCTTAAAGTTCATCTAACAGTATGTAATGATAACATAAGGGATGCAAAATAGTTTCCTACTAGTTGAAACAATAATTTAACTAGAAGTATATTATTTATACATACATGTTAAAAATATAGGCTAACTGTTCTTGTAGCAGTTTGAATAAGTTTAGAAGTTATTTAATTCATTTTGGATTTCAACAAATTGAAGGAAAGTGTGTTTGTGCTCAAGAATAAATAACAGTGTAAATATTTAGCAAGAGTTACTATCAATTTTTCATGCCATTGTAGAATTCAGATAACGTATTTCACAAGAGACTTGTGTCAAAGTTCACATATATATATAAAACAATGAGGTAGGGAATTTCTATTAGTTGTTGTTCCATTCTATGACAAACATGCAAAGCTGTTCTGAAAATGATTTCTTTTATGTTTATGAGTTCATAGATTTTATATGTGACTTATTTTGAAATTAATAGAGAGCATTAGAAGTTATATACCAGCTGTATGAAATTGTTTATTTTGTATCTTTTAATAACAATTTGAAATTAGGAAATATTTAGAAAACAATATGGGATTGTTATTTGAATAAATTATCTTAAGTTAATAAACTTCTTTAAAGGAAAATTTCCATTAAATTATTTCTTAAAATATACCTGTAATAATTGAGACATATTTAAATAGTTCTTGCTTAAAGAAACCACAAACACTAGGAATTATCTGCATTTTGTCTTCATACAGAAATATAACAATTTTTATTATTATTTTACTTATATAGCAATAAATTTTAGCCCCAAAATTATGAATTTGGTAAATTACCATTAAACTATTACACATTTAAATCCCAGAAAATATTGAATAATCATCATGCATGTTATATAAATATTAATGCAGTTATTTTGTAAATACACAGACACTTAGATAAAACACACACAGACAACACAGACACCACAGACTTCACTCTTGCACTAGAGAAAGTAACAAAAAGGAGTGCACTCACAGAGGGAAAACTTGTTGCTGTTGTCTTTCCCTGGAAACAACTTAAATCCTCTAGATTTAAAATCTATGGCCTTTTTCACTAGTTAAGAAAACAAACAAAAACATGTATCAGGAAATACAATTTTGAAAATGAAATTCAAGTTAACAAATTTGGTTAGCATGGAATTATGCAAGTTAAAGAAACTCTCTCTTAAGTTTGATTGATGGTTCTCAGAGGAAAATGAGAAATAAAAAAGCCACTAAAATCACCTAGCAATAAAGTATGAAACATCGTAGAATTCCAAATGTTCTATAGGGAGAAAACTGATACACATGTATAAACTTCTTTAGAATAATCTAAATTTTAGAATAAATATGTGACTTTGACTGTCCATCATTAACCACTTGACTTCATTAAATTTTGTTGAATAAATTATACTTATAAACAAATGGTAGTCGGGGCATTAGTGGAATGAAAATATTATCATAATTTTTATTATTTCCAAATTGAATTACTAAGAACTTTGGCATGTTAGGAAATAATGTAATTGAAATAAATATATTTTAGTATTTCTGCCAACTATTTTTACACATTATCATTGCTCTTTATACGATGATAGATATTAGACCAAATGTGTCCACATGTATGAAAATAAATTACAGGTGATTAACACTTTTCACTATTTGATGACTTGAAGCATTTCTGCCAATGATAATATAAGGGGTAAAATTTCCTCATTGTCTTGCTATTTCATTATGCATATTAAGATAGATGTAGCTGAATTTCATTCGATAATATAAAAATTAGATTGGTAAATTATGGTGTTTTAAAATCTAGATATGTGTTAAAAATACTTGAAAGTAATTCTGATGAAAAGGAGGTTTTGTATCTTTGAATTTATCTGTCTGTCTATCTATCTATCTATCTATCTATCTATCTATAGTGGGTTTTTTGTGTATATGCATGCACAACAATGAGTATACTTGTACATGATGCCTGTGTGTGTGTGTGTGTGTGTGTGTGTGTGTGTGTGTGTGTGTGTGTGTTTTAATCTTCTGCTACATTGGTTCTAGGGAGCAACTCACTCTTCAGCCTTGCTGGTTAGGCCCTCTACTATCTGTCTCACAACCCATAAAAGCTTTAATTTACACATTAATAAAGTACAGTTTGTTTGGATTTTTAAAGAGTGATTTGTGATACTCAGAGTTCTACTAGTTAGACAATGTCTTGCTGTGTACCTCATGTTTGTCAAGAAGTTGTATTCTCTACTTCCATTTCCAGGAACAATGGGGTTATAGCCATGAGCCACCTTGTCAGGCATTTATTCACAATTTTTAACAGCTCCAAGGTAGAAATTACCCATGCAGAGGTAACTTCACTAGTTGAAATTTTTAGATGACTTGAACTAATAATATATTTGGATATCCTTCATTTAAGTTTGTGTTGATCAGTTAAAGTCTTGTTTGAGATGTTTTAATACAAAATGTTTACTATATATATTCATATATATTCATAGTTAATAAGAGCTTGTTTACAACCAGCTATTAGTAAGGTGTGTGTGTGAATGTGTGTTTGTGTGTGTAATAGATGATATATATCCTTGTCATCTTTATTAGATCAGCATTTCCAGTCCAAACAGAAGGGGTGGTATAAGCAGGACAAGAAACAGAGATGTAGTGGAGACAACTTTGGCAGCAGTCTTTATTGGTAAAAATGAACATGTCAGGGTATTTGATAGAAGGAATAACAACTCAGCTAAAAAAAAAAAATTGAAAGAGATTATGTCTAATTGACCTTACTAATCAAAGAAATTACATAATATAAAGTTAAAATACATTTCCTTGCTTTCAGTGCCTCATTTGAAATGCCTGAGCTATCAACGACACAATCGCAGAGGAGCCTATCTAACATGCAAACCTATATTTTGATATATATGTTTAGTAAGACACTGCAATTATATACGATAAAGACTTTAAAACGGAGAAATGTAAAAGTTTAGTATTGGTGAGATAAATATTTTTATTGGAATTATTAAATTTTGGATTTTTGAGGATCATAGAACAAATGGCATAAAATACTCATGATCATCAGAAATAACTACAATTTTGGATGTTATACTGTGATATAATAAGAAAATTGTTTATTTAAAACCCCCAGTTTTATGGTATTTATTATTGCAAATGTCTGATTAGTCACAGGAACTCTACTATAAATCTGGCTCTGCTAATAAAACATCTGTTACATATTCTCTTTCAAAGAAAAACTATTATGTGAAAGTAATCTATATTTTACTAATTCTTGGTCCATTTGTACTTTAAAACTTAACTTTACATGAATAATAAGGATTTTTCATTATACTTTATTTATGGTATTTACGGAGTGTTCATTTTGTATTAATTATAAGCTTGCCTTTCTTTTTGTAGTCAACAAATAAACTATATTGACAAAATCACTTTATTCTATTTTATTTAATTGAAACATTCCTAATTTAAGTGTTTGATTCTGGGCATATGGGATATCTTAAAATTGATGGTTGATTAATTAACAAGGGTGTTAAAGTCATGAATTTGAAGGGAAAATGATTGGAAGGAGGTTAGGGACAGAATTGAAGGAGGGGTAATTATGGGTTTAAGTTTGATCCAAACACTTTGTATGCATGTTTATTTGAATTAAAAAACCTTGCACCATGTAAAATGTGCAGATCTAAATACACAAACAACAGCTGCTGGCATCCCACGTACTCTGTGGCAAAGCAAACATCTATTCTGCCAACTTCCTACAAAAATTATTTTTGAAGCTATTGTTTTCTGATCACACAATGTTTTTTGGGGGGGTTGTAGATTAAGCATATCTCTATACACAAAAGTTACAAAAATTGCCTTCCATAGAAAAAAGAGAAGAAACTGATGACTGGCAAGGTTTTGTTATGTTAAATAGTAGTGTATCACTATTGTTTGTGCTCTTCACTGAACTGGGAATTAAAAACCTTCCTTCAGATTCCACAAATGGGCAACACCTTGCTGAATGTTTCAATTCAGGGCTAAGAGTTTCATCTGTCTACTGTTAACTGTTTGGAAACAAAATTCAGACCAAAGCAATGTGGCAAAACTAATAGAATCAGAATTCTCAGTTCTGTCCTAGTGATTAAAATTTCTCTGAGTCATTTAAAATTTTCAATCACAATGAGAAAACAGGTCTTCCTCATTTGCCATGTCTTTAAGTTTATAAGTATATAAGTTTAACTTGCTTCTCTAGATCGACTATTGGCTGAACCAAAGAAGTTTGGGAAACATGTTCTGTATGGGGCCTCTAACTCTGCTTCGATATTGTCTTTGGAAAAAAGCGATGCTGCAGGAGTACAGACCATTACATCTCACAATTTCTATCATTCACAGGTTAGCCTTAAATTAATAGTACAGAAATTTAAGGAATAGTATTTTCTTCATAGGTGTTTCTTAATCATATTTCTTTAGAAGTAGTGAAAATTAAGGAATAGTTTAACAGTTCCTGGACTACGTAGGAAAAGCTTAATTGAAAATCCAGTAATATCCTAAAGAGGCATGCAAAAATCATCACAAAGCACTGCATCTCACTATGTGCTAAGAATAAACTAAGTAGAAAGTGGTATATACGGAAGTAATAATAAGCATCATTTGATGTGAAATGTGAATGTACAACTAAATATGCTCATGAGTTCAGAGAATGTTTGTTGGGTCATGCGTATTAGAGAGACACAAAATCCAAGATATTTTCCAATGTAAAATTATGCAGTGACATATATTCATTGCACACTTATTTAAAATCCTTCATGTGCTGTGTTGAAACCATTAAGGTTGTAAGATATACTCCAGACATTCCAGTGATTTTGTTGTTTGTTAGTTTGTTTTTAAATCCTGACTGTGCTGCTATGCAAACTTAAGACTAACACCTGGAATGTTATTTTTTGGTCTACTGTTACTGCAAGAATTTTTTAATTTTTCATTCTCAGGCAAATTATATTTGTGATATATCATATTGTCTTAACATTTTTGAGTTATTTATTTTATACTAAAAAGACATCATATATCATTCATCACCTACTTTCTTTAAGATTTGTGGTATAAATTTCACTTTTAGACCAAGTCAGGAACCTTCACAAATCAATGAAAAAATTATAAATTCAGTAGGGATGTATAGAAATGTCCAGTACACATAATCACAGTATGTTATAAAAACATATGAAGCAGGTATTTAGCATGATTTGAGCTACCTTCATGGAAGGTCTCTAATCCAAAGCTAAATATGTCATTATAGAATGAGATTGGAACTCTAAACCACTTCAGAATAATTAGTGAGTAGATTTTTATTTTCAGATCTGAAGAGAATGTTGAGCTTTATAGGAAAGTATATATTATTTTCCTAAAGATAGAAAAAATGTATTTGGTTGAATTTTCATGTCTTATAAGTAGATCTAAATGTGTTAGTTTTGTTTAGGAGACAGTATACAACTTAAATAAACGGCTGAAAGCTCACTTTATCAGTTATGAGGGAGTATTCTTGAATTTATCTGTGACCTTCCTTCTTTCCTAAAAAGGGAGCAAATTCAGGAATCCCTAGCACTTGCTTAGATAACAGCAGATGTATTCTCAGAGCCTGGCATAGCAGGTCTTACAACTACGGTGTGCTGTAAAATGTCAGGATTATATCTAAAATGTGGGATTTTATATTCTCTTTAGGGATCCTTATAGTTGGTGTACTAAAGTCACCATATGGGAAATTACCATTGCTAGAGCTCAGTACAGATACTTTTACACCTTTGAAATGTTTCAACCTTTTAATTTAATTACATTAACAATCTTTATTTTACAACAACTTCAAAGTAAGTAACTTTTTTGGTGTTTTATAATTTAATATTATAATTGTATTTGGTATATTTTAAGATTTCTTTTGTTTGATATATATTTTTGAACAAAAATGATTTGCTGATAATTTTATTTATAATTTCTCTTCTCTTTAAAAAATATCACAGGAATTTTACAAGAACATTGAAAATAAAAATGGTAACAATATTTTTTTACTCAAGGTAAACTATTTTTTTCTGTACTCAATAGAAGAGTATGTATGTCCACTGTAATTAATAAAAAATATATAAAATAAAATGTAAAAAAAAAAAGATGAAACATGGCTTAGTCCCTAAGATCTCGCTATTCATGTTACATACATAGTCTTCACTAAAACACGTTGTTAAAAAAAAAGCTGAATTCTATTTAATGCAAACATAAATGTGTTTTGATTGGTCCAGTTAATGAAAAGTTATGCAGCTATTTGCATGTCTATTCAAGTATCAAAGCACTATTTAAATCACATGTATGTTCTACTTCCTGTTCTGTTCTAACTGGCTCTCTGTGACTTTTGTCCTTGATCTCCTCTAAGATTAATCTGAGCTGTCTATAACCTTGCTAAACTAGTTGTGTCCCTGCCCAATCTAAAAAAAGCAGTCTTTCAAGTTATTCTGCAGATCTATGAAAATGAAAATATACAGCTTAACAATAACCCCAGGAGATTTTTTAAAATATTTACTGTTTTAAAATATTGAACTCTATCAACAGAATCCTATAACATCTGGAAAATGTAATGAAGGTAGAGAGGAACACAGGGTCATAACTTTTGTTTTATTAGATTCAAAGGCATGCCATAGATTGTAGTTGGCTAAGGTGATTAGCTGAATGTCCCTTTTTCTTTCAGTAAGCCTGTGATGTAACATCTTTCCAAGGTGTATTCTCTTAATCCACTGAATGGAGAATCATCACTGCTTGATTTTTGTTTGTTTGTTTTGTTTTCTATTCTAGGTGACATCACTAATACAAACAACTGAGGAACCTTTACATTGATATAGATAGAAATAGATACCTTACAGGTACCCTGCTTAAGTTACTTCAGTGTTCTTTCTTTTGAATAAATCTGGATGAGTACACCATAATAAATGAGAACCATTACATATTTTATTTTTATATATAATTTTATGAACCAAACTAAATAACATGTATATACTTATGCATGATGGTTAGTGTATTTCAAAGGATATCAGCTAGATGGAATTAGTGATTATTCCTCATCACCTTACCATTGGCGGGTGTGGTGGTTTGAATAAACATGGCCCCCATAGGTCCATAGTGAGTGACACTATTAGGAGGTGTGGTCTTGTTGGAGTAGGTGTGGCTTTGTTGGAGGAAGTGAGTCACAAAGGGTTTGAGATATCAGAAGCTCAAGCCAGGCCTAGTGACTCAGTCACTTCCTACTCTTGCAGATACAGGTGTAAAACTCTCAGCTCCTTCTCCAGTACCATATCTGCTTATGTAATGCTGTGCTTCCCTCCATGACCATAATGAGCTAAACCTCTGAAACCACAGGCCATCCTCAATTATATGTTTTCTTTTACAGGAATTGCTGTGATCATGGTGTCTCTTCACAGAAACAGAAACCCTAAGACAGAATTTCCCGTACCAAGAGCATTGGGGTATTGCTGTGATAGGCCAGAACATGTTTTTTTTGTTTGTCTGTTTTTGAGAAATGTGTACATTGAAATTTTGGGTTAGAAAGTAATGGAACACTTTGAGTGTTTATAGTTTATAGTTTAATGAACTATACTAGACACGGAAGACAGTGGTGCTGGGCTTGATTTGAACTATGGGGGCCAGGCTCAAGAGGTTTCAGAGGAAAGAATGTTAGTATGTAGTCTAGAGACTGTTCTTTTGATATTTTGGTGAAGAATGTGCAGTTTTCAGCCCTTGTCCAAAATCTCTGCCTGGAGCTAAATGAAGGATTATGGATTAATTGAATTTTCAGAGGAGGTGTCAAAACAACCTGGTGTGGACTGTGTTCTGTGGTTATTAATGTCCACATGTATGCAGCTCTGTGATGAAAAGGAGCAAGCTGAATAAGCAAAGTTGCAAAACATAAATTTTGAGAAGGAAGTGGAATGGAGCTATATCTAGTATTCAAAAAATTAAGCAGATTAATTTGCTCTGTCCTTGTGAATTTTCTGTGCTTCATCGGAATGACATTATTTAAAAGAGTGCAGGTGTGCAGCCTAGATCCTCAAAACGTTTTTTATGAAACTAGTATCCGACTGTCTTAGTGTTATTGCTGTGAAGAGGCACCAGGACCACAGCAACGCTTTTGAAGAAACCCATTTACAGTTTCAGAGGTTTAATTCATTTTCATCATGGCAGAAAGCAGGGCTCCACCAGATTTCTGGTTTTTATGGTTTCATTCATAAGTTGAAAACTTAGTTGGGTGCAATCTTGCCTGGAGGTTTTTTCCTCCTTTATTCCATTCAACAACAGTATTTCCTTTAATCTGCTTAATTCCCTGAATACTAGATATAGCTCCATTCACTTCCTGGTGCCCTCCTTCTTGGAATCTACATTTTGCAACTTCCCTTACTTAGCTTGCTCCTTTTCATTATAAATCTGCATAAGCATTGACACAGGACTCCCCATGGATTCCCCACGGACTGCTAACTGACTGCCATTAATTCAACTCAACTTCCTCACCTTAAATCGCTTTTCTTTCCTGTGTTCTCATGAGTGTTGGGAGAGTCCTATTCTGTCAAATCTTTTGATTTATCACTGCCTGCCCCTTAATTAGATGTCACTTTCAAACATGGGTGCTTCCTTCTACAAACTTAGGGATTAAAGGTTTGGACTAAGGGCATGTCTGTATTCAGCCAGAGGGATTAAAGTGTGTGGCATGTCTGCGTTCCAGCCAGATGACACCAACCTAGGTCTTTGAATGTGATCCTTTGCCAGAGCAGCCCTGTAGCTGGATTAAAATTCCTTTACATTTCCTTAAAATAGAAAGCACATTGTCATGCTTGTTACTCCATTATATAGAGATTTATTTTAATGATATAAAAGGAATGAAAAGGTCAAATTTTCAATGAAATTGTACCAATTATTCTTTTTTGAAAAAAATAATCATCCTTGGTCTTATTTTTTCCTGGTGGGGAAGTTCAAGAAAGCTGATTATGCTTTTCTTTGCATCATTATAAGCTTATTCAATAAGAAAGGCATTGACCGCACTAAAGAACTCAGTAAGATAATTCTGGAAATGTCTGTTAGCTAAAAAGTCTATTGTTATTATGAAGGAATACCATTAAAAGAACATTTCATGGAAAAATTTCAGCATCTGTAATAAAAAGCAATAGCCCATGATTCAGAATATGAATGATGTAATTGTGAAGAATATTGGATGCAACATGTCCCAAACTCAACACTATGCTGGTCTGTGCTACTGAAGAGTGTAGAGTAACTGTGTGACTTCACTCTGCTCATAGCAGGAACACCATATGCTCAAAAAACTACATGCAAGAATGGCAGCTTGTTGCAAAAATGGGTGAAAATGTCTCAAAATAATCCTGAAGAAGATAAAAGTGTCTTTAACACAGGACTGTTTTCCTCTACTTTAAAAGGCAGAGGAGTTTCTGTGGCATCAGCTTCAGGCACCACTAGAAGTTCTAGTCATTTTATATATTTGAGCAGAAAAGAAAAAGACATTTCCTTGGTGTCTATTTCTTTCGCTGGTAAATTAAGCTATGATAAATATTGAGAAGATAAATTCCACATAAAATATTGTAATTTTTTTATCTTAAATACATCTTCATTTTTGTTATCTGAGGTTGAATTTTAGGTTATGCTTTTTGAGCCAAGCAATCTCTAGGTGTCCCTGTTTCTTGGAAAGTAAGTACATAGAGCAGGAATAAAGCTCAAATAAATCCACGTCTCAGTTTCCCAGTGTTGGGACTACAGTCATACACAAACATTTTTCGAAGCTCTTTCTTTTATAATCAATTCAGGAAATATTATTGTCAATTTTTATCCGTTCTGTACAAAATAATAAATTGAATGTTAATAAAAAAGGTAAGCTAAAAAGAACAACAAAACAACACTGTTGGCTGGCTACTGTGAGGTGTTTAAAAATCTGAAAAATAACATCTGTAAAACAAGAGCATATTTTCAGACGATGGAGTTATTTTATAATATAATCTGTCTTAAAAGGCCTCTTCTAAGATATACAAGAAAGATAGTTTATGAGAACTTATAAACTCTGATTCTGAAAGATTCTACTGATTGAGGTATCAAAGCAGAGCTGAGACTCATAGCAAAATTCTGGGCCAAATGCATGGAATTTTATGAAAGAGGGAGGAGAGAGAAAGACTTGGAGGGGAAAGGAGCTCCAAAAGGAGACTAACAGAGCAAAAAAAAAAAAAAAAAAAAAAAAAAAAAAAAAAAAAAAAAGAAAAAAAAAAAAAAAAAAAAAAAATAAAAAAAAAAAAAAAAAAAAAAAAAAAAAAAAAAAAAAAAACCAAAACAACAACAAAAAAAATTGGGCCCTGGGAGCCCTGCAGAGACTGATATCCCAACCAAGTACCATGCATTGAGAGGACCTAAAACCCCTGCTCAGATGTAGCCCATGGACTCATCTCCCAGTGGGTACCCAAGCAAGGGGATCAGGGACTGTCTATGGCATGAACTCAGTGGCTGGCTCTCTGATTTCCTCTGCCTGTGGGGTTCAGCTTTGCCAGGCCTCAGAAGAAGACAGTTCAGCCAGTCCTGATAGGTTAGGGTCAGATAGAAGGGGAGGAGATACTCCCTTATCAGTGGACTCGGAGAGGGGCATAGGGTAGAAGAAGGAGGAAAGGTAGGATTGGGAGGAGAGAAGCAAGGGGGCCACAGCCAGATTACAAAGTGAGTAAATTGCAATAAATAATAATAATGAAAATTTAAAAATCTGCCTATATCTAACTTAAGACCATACTTTAGAGATGCCATTATATAAAAATATTAAAATGAATACTCACAGATTTCATTTGCAAATGAAATAACTTCAACTATCTAATATTGTCATGAAGACAATTGACAATCAGAATATTTCATATATCTTTACAATGTACATAAATTTGTTATGAAATAAATTCTAATAGTCTGCTCTTATTTCACCCAAAAATGTTATTTAGTAAGTAAATAATTAAAACTTTAGACATATAAGAATATGTTTAATGGTATGAATGTTGTTGTTTTGATACTATCATAAATGTGATAAAGCAGAATAATAGAAGAGAAGGTGGGAATTATATTCGATCTACAATTACGTACTATAAGAAATCAGCTTGCTTTGGATCATAGAGTTTTAGATTACTACAAGATAACACTTAACACAATTTTCTACCAGATAATTTATATATAAAAATTTCAAAAGAAAAACAAAAAGGTAAATATTAATAGGTAATCCCAGCAAAGAGTTTACAACTCTATATTTGTTAAAGGTATTTATTATACTAATGTCTAAAATTTTCACCCCAAATTAACTAGTAGAAGTATATTATGAAAGTCATATATAACTGGAATTTTTGTTATACATTGTCACATGTCATTATTTATACATTTAATATTGTTTTATCAAAGCAGATGCTGAGCCTGATGGCCAACTGTCAAGCAGAGTGAATGGAATTTTATGTAAGAAGTGGGAAATAGTAAGAGCTGGAGAGGACAGGAACTCCACAAGGAGAGCATCAGAACAAGAAAATTTGAACACAGGGAACTTCCCAGAGACTCATACTCCAACCAAGGACTATTCACGGAGATAACCTAGAACTCCTTCACAGATGTAGCCCATGGCAGTTCAGTATCCAAGTGGGTTACATAGTAATGGGAAGAGGGACTGCCTCTGACATAATCTGATTGGCCTGCTCTTTGATCACCTCCCTCTAAGGGGGGAGCAGCCTTACCAGGCCACAGAAGAGGACAATGCAGCCACTTTTGATGAGAACTGATAGACTAAGATCAGAAAGGAGAGAACCTCCTCTATCAGTGGACTTGGGGAGGGGCAAGAAAGGGGAGGGAGGGTGGGATCAGGAGGCGAGAAGGGAGGGGCTTATGGGGGGATACAAAATGAATAAAGTGTAATTAATAAAAAATAAAAGTTAAAAAAAATCAATGTTATTTTTTGCAAGTTATGATCATGGAAGTCAAGTAGGTGAAAGAAATTTGATTATTAAGAAATAAAAAATGTGTTTATTGAAAATATTAATTTGATAGTCATTTTTTTTATGTCTTGTCACTGTATTATAGTCTATAAGTTAGCCTTACACTGTTTTGAAACAGGATAAGATAGGAAATAATATTTTTTTTCTTTTTAGATGTCATGACATATTTACAAACAATATCTCTAGGTGTAGAATTTAAGTTAAAACGTTGCATTGTTCTTATTATTTATCAATGTACAAACTGATTTTTTCCATAAATTTATAATAGACCTGAAAAGTTATTCTAATGGACTCCCTGAATTCTTGTCATTAAAACAATATGATCCTATTTATTTTCCAGTGATGTATATTTTAGCTGAGGACAAGATCTCAGAAAGAGCTGACAGAATAGTACTGATTCAGTGTGTTGCTTTCTCCTATGAGAGTCATATAACTTCTAAATATGCCCTCCCCATAACCTTAAGAATATGAAACTTAGATGAATCCTACGGTGATACTACCAAGTCACAATCTCCCTTCAAACACATAAGTTACATGGTTGATACACACTGAATTTTGAGAAATGTAGTCTAATATAGAAATGTCAGTTCACGATTAACTGTTAATTAAATTTTTGTATTTTTTAATAAATTGTTCCTTATTTAAAACTCATTCATATTCTTGCTGATGTTATTTAGTAGAGCATATCTAAGCATATCAATATCTCTGTTCTTCTATTCACGTCTCGTTTTTAGTTTTATATCTCCAACAAGCCTTTGTTGATTTCCCAGATCAAAATGACCATCCTCCATAGCACAGCTCATGTATGATTTTTGCACAGTACATATAACTGTAAGATCATAAGTCACTATCTTTTCATATGACTTAATTAAGAAAGTTCTTTTAACTTTTCATCAAAACTATATTCCACAAGCCAAAAGAAAAGAGGGAAGAAAATGAAAGGAAGGTAAAAGAGGTATTGAGTATACAGGACATAAAAGAAAAGACAAGGAAAAGAAAATACGGGAGATGAAAATCAATAAAAGCAAGATAGATTTTCAGAATAGAAGTTAAGTAAATGAATAAGTAATTAAATACAATGGAATATAGCAGTGAAGGAAATAGAAAAAACACTCTAATATATCCTCAGGAATAATATGTCCTAAAAGAAAAGCTACACTTGCATCCTAAATAAACAACTTGGGGAATTTAAGGCACAAATTTTACCATAAGGCCCTAGGAAAGGAAAAACATGGCAGACTTCATATGTAGAAGATAAGCAGAGTAAATCCTGACACTTTTATGATAGCAATAAGCAGTTCTATTCTTATTTTCATAAGTATTTAATTTAATATCCAAATAACATATGAAGGTAGACCTATCAGAATCACACCAGATTTCTCCACAGAAACTATGAAAGCCAGAAGGGCCTGGGAAGAAGTCATACAGACCTTAAGGGACCACAGATTCCAACCCAGACTACTATACCCAGCACTACTTTCAATCACTATAGACGGATAATTCAAAATATTTCCATGACAAAAGCAAATTTAAAAATATCTACGATGTAACCCAGCCCTACAGAAGTCACTAGTAAGAAAATTCCAACCCAACGAAAATAACTACATCCAAGGAAACATAGGACATAAATAACTACACAACAAAAAATCAAAAGAATACAAGCAATAAAACAACAACACCACCAACCCCACATCAAAAAAAAGTAACATTCGTTGGTCACTAGTATCTGTCCACATCAATGGACTCAGCTTTCCAATAAAAAGACAGACTAACAGTATGGTTGCAGAAAAAAGATCCAACATTCTGTTGCATCCAAGAAACACATCTATCCAATAAAGATAAACAGTACCTCAGAGTAAAGGGCTGGAAAAATGTTTTTCTTTTTTAATTTTTTTTTATTTTAAAATAATTTTATACATTCACTTGTATCCCAGCTGTAGCCCTCCCCCTGTTTCCCTCCCAATCTTCCCTTCTCTCATCTTCTCCCTGCCCCCTTCCAAGTCCACTGAGAAGGGGTGTCCTCCTCTCCTTCCATCTGGTCCTATCTTATCATGTATCTTCAGAAAAAATGTTTTGTAAGCAAATGGATCAAGAAAACAATCTGGGGTAGCTATCTTAATATCTAATAAAAGAAACTTTCAACCAAAATCAATAAAAAAAATGAGGAGGGGCACTACATTGTCATCAAAGGAAAAATCCACCAAGAGGACATCACAATTCTGAACATCTATGCCCCAAATACAAGAGCACCTGCATTCATAAATGAAACATTATTAAAGCTTAAATCACACATTGATCCCAATACCTTAATAGTGCGTGACTTCAACATCCCACTCTCAGCAAGGGACAGATCAACTAGACAGAAACCAAATAGGAAAATAAAGGAACTTACAGAGGCCCTAAATCAAATGGACTTAATAGATGTCTACAGATCTTTTCACCCAAATTCAAAAGAGTATACCTTCTTTCCAGCACCTCATGGAACCTTCTCCAAAATAGACCATATAGTGGGTCACAAAGCAAGCCTCAACAGATACAAAAAGATTGAAATAATCCCCTGTATTCTATCTGACCACCGTGGACTAAAGCTGGACCTCAACAACAACAGAAATAACAAACAGCCTACACGCACATGGAAACTGAACAACTTGTTACTCAATGACAGCTGGGTTAAGTAAGAAATAAAGAAAGAAAAGAAGACTTTCTAGAATTCAATGAAAATGAAGGTACAACATACCCTAATTTATGGAACACAATGAAATCAGTACTCAGAGGAAAATTCATGGCACTAAAGTGCCTTCAAGAAGAAATTTGTAACATCACATACAAGCAACTTAATGGCCCAACTGAAAACCCTAGGAAAAAAAAAAAAAAAAGAAGAAGCAGAGACATCCAAGAGGAGCAGATGGCTGGAAATAGTCAAACTCAGGGCTGAAATCAATAACTTAGAAACAAATAAAACAATTCAAAGAATCAATGAAACCAAGAGCTGGTTCTTTGAGAAAATCAACAAGATAGACAAACCCTTAGGGAAACTAAAAAAAGACAGAGAGAATGTATCCAAAACAGTAAAATCAGAAATGAAAAGGAGGACATAACTACAGACACTGAGGAAATCCAAACAATCATTAGGTCATACTACAAAAGCCTATATGCCACAAAATTTGAAAATCTAAAATAAATTTTCTTGATAGAGTCCATCTACCAAAATTAAGTCAAGATCAGGTAGAAAGACTGAATAGCCCTATATCCCCCAAGGAAATTTAATTGTTCTGAAAAATGAGCATATATTATTTTAACCACCAAGACAAGCATAGGATAATGAATAAATTCTAAAACAATATGCAATATTATCAGACGGAATAAACACGTTTAGAATAAAAAATGATAAATGTATAATTGAAAGGTTTTTATATACTTTCAGAGTATACATTTGTATTTTCTTCAGCCTATATTTGAATATGTATTATTTTATATGTGTCAGCTTATTGATTGATTGTATGTGTATGTGCGTGTGTTTGGTATGTGTTTTATATG
The DNA here is from genome assembly GCF_907164565.1 of Psammomys obesus. Taxonomy (NCBI): domain Eukaryota; kingdom Metazoa; phylum Chordata; class Mammalia; order Rodentia; family Muridae; genus Psammomys; species Psammomys obesus. The sequence goes on along the minus strand of NW_026596079.1, from coordinate 28,615,599 downwards.
ATGTGTTTGTGGTATGTGGTTTGTATATGTCTGGTGTGAGTGTGTCTATTATGTCTGTGTGTAGTATGTGGGGTTTGTGTGTGTTTGTGTGTGGGGTGTGTGTGTGTGTGTGTGTGGTATGTGTGTGTGTTTGTATGTGTATGTGTTTATAGTGGGGTATATGTATGTGTTTGTGTGGTGTGTCTGTGGGTGTGTGTTCATGTATCTGGTATGTGTGTATGTGAGTTTGTGTGTGTAGGTGGTATGTGTCTGTGCTAATGACTGTGCCCTGGGAAATATCTTTACATTAGTTTTGTATCTACTTTCACCATGTGGTCTCTAGGAATTTAGCCAGGGTGCAGAGCTTTATACCCATTCAGCTATCATCGCCACACTCTGCTTGACTCTTTTGTCATTTCAAAAATTAGAAATATTTAAAAGCATCTGATCTATTGTTTTTTAAAAAGGTTAGAATAGATTTTCTTATAAAAATTTTGCAATAACATTTTTATTCCGGACACTAAGACGCATCACACAGGACACATTAAACAAGGACACATCATTCATACAAGACACTTATCATCTCGTTGTCTTCATCAGTTCTTTGTTATTCCTTATTTCATAGTTGGCGTATACTGCTTCTATATAATTTTGATCAATGCAATTTTTTCCTTAAAATACAGATAATATCTAACATTCTTATGACATTATCACATAATTAGAAAGATGTAAAATTTGCAATAACAATATACTAACTAATTCCTGGAGAGATGTTACTCAGCATCCATCAAAACACAGTTAAGGAAACTTTAAAGTATGTATCACTTTTTTTCTTTTATTTATTTATTTTTTCTGTCTTTTTTAAAATTTAATTTTATTTATATATTTATATTTTAAAAATTTATTTACTTTTTATCCACACTGAATTCCCCTCCCTCTTCTCCCCCTATACCCTTTCAGTAGTGTCCTTATAGGGGAGGACCTCCTCCCCTTCTATCTGACCCTAGCTTATCAGGTCTCATCAGGGCTGGCTGCATCATCTTCCTCTGTGGCTTGGCAAGGCTGTGAAGTATATTTTTCAATGTGATGATGCCAGTGAGCTTTAAACCAGAGCAGACCTGAACAACAGTCTGAATATTCTGCAAAAACATTAGCAAAATATATGAAAATGCTATTAATTATCTGAAAGTATTTAAAGATATATCGATAAGAAACCACATAAGTCAATGACAAGCACATATTTAGCATCAAAAAATTATCTGGCACAATAGATATTTTATTATACTAATGATATCCAGCTAGTATCTGAACAAAGTTTTTGTATGAGATAAAGGTCTTTTTTTTAATATAAACTTGTTAATATAAAAGAACTATTCAACAACCTAGCCACACAGAAACAGAAATGGATCGCATGAGGCTTGCTTGAGTCTGAACCTGGTCCTCTGAACATAATATATTGCTGTTAGCTTGGTGTTTTGTAGGACTTGTAACAATGACAAGAATATATGTCTCTCTGTTTTGCCTGAGATTGAGATTCTTTTCCTCCCATTGAGTTACCTTGTCCAGCCTCAGAATGAGAGCTTTTGCCTTGTCTTATTGTATCCTGTTTTGTAAATGTTGTTTTTATTTTCTCAGATGAGAGAGTGAATGAGAGTTGTACCTTAGTTGTACAAACATGTTTTGGGCTAAACCCAGAGCTTTTCTCTCTGTTCTAGCTATCCTAGGACTAGGCCTGGAAGCTTTTAACCTCTGTACAATTTAATCTTCTTTGAGCCCAGACCTTGAAGGATTAAGCTTCCAGCCTCTGTCTGCTAACCTAGACCTAGAGTGTTTTCTACCTCTGAGACTTACTGCTGAATCTTCTAACCAGTTCTAGTCCTTTCTGAAATCTAGCTAATTGGTTCAACTCATCTGTTCTATTTCAAAACTCCTATCCCAGATGATGAATCAAATTTGCTTCTCTTGGCTCAATGAAACTGGACTAAATAAACTGAACTGAACAACATTCAACTAAACTGAACTGATATGAACCTCTGTGTGTGTGTGTGTGTGTGTGTGTGTATGTTTGCGTGTGAGTGTGTGTGCATGTGTGTTTGTATGCCCTACTCTTAAGTAACATATCAGTCCTATCTATTCTTATAATAGTTGATCATATACTATTTGTGACTCATTATGTCAAATCTTCTACTCCATCACTTTGTCTGACTCTTAATTAGATGTCATCATTTGGGAATAAATTTGTATACTAAAAGTATGTTTGTATTCCGGCTAAAATGATTAAAGGTATGCTGAAGGTGTGTCTATGTTACAGATCAGACAGACTTAGAAAGGTTCCCTTGCCAGAACAACCATGTTGCTGGATTAAAACTCATCTACATCTTGGTTTGTCTTGTTTGACTAGTTTCTCTTGGAAACCTTATCTTTTCGGTAACAGAAATAGAGGGTGTATAAATCTGGAGAGGAGGAGAGGTAGTAATAAGAAGTTGGAGGAGTTGGGGAAGAAGAAATGGTGATTGAAGTGCATTGTTTGAGAGAACAACTATTTTTATAAAAAAAAATAAAACTAACAAAAACAAACCCTGGTATTTTAGCATTTTATTTTATTATTATTTATTTTAATTGCGCTTACTTGAAATGAATGTGAATATCCCAGCTTTTGTTTTTCATAAAATTGCTGATCTGAATGAACTGTGATGCTGAAATAGACATTCCTATCTTAAAATTAAAAATAACAAGAATCATTTATTTTTAGGAAGTAACATTTTAATGTTATTTTTAAAAATTAAATTTTAATGTATGTATTTATTTATTATAATTTATTCACTTTGTAACCCTGCTGCAGCCTCCTCCCTTATCTCCTTCTAGTCCCACCTACCCTCTCCTTCCTCTCTCTATGCCCTTTCCCCTAGTCCACTGATAGGAAGCCCATAGACTGCTCAGTTTCTAAGTGGGTTTCCTAGTAAGGGGAGCAGGGGCTGTCTCTGACATGAGCTCAGTGGCTTTCTCTTTGATCACCTCCCCCTTGTGTGTGCATCCTTACCAGGTCACAGAGGAAGTTGATGCAGCCCGCCTTAACTTTATTTTTTAAACTTTAGTTTTAAGTATGAAAGTCTACTTCATATTTATCTTCTGTGTTACACAATTAATTGTAATTTTGACAAGCTATAACACCTTCTTGGTATGTACAGTATCATTAAACATACTGTTAAAGAATTGCTATGTTCTGTAAAACTAACCTTAGTGATGGCTTGAAATTCTTCTATCACATATTACATTGCACACATTGCTCAAGTTATCCTTTTACATTTACACTGGGAAGTACAAAATATGGTTTAATGATGATCATATATTTATACTGGGAACTTCCTAGGTCAATAGATTTAGATACTTTAATTATAAAAAATCCAAGTATCAAGAATGGTCATTAAGAGGTGATATTAATTATCATTTATGGAAAAGTAGATGTTAATATGCTATAATCGTTAAGAAAAATAATGTTAAAGTAAACAAATGACTATGAGATATATCATGTCTAACTGATTGTTATTATGATATGGCTAACCTTTTATTTCAAAAGAATATCAAATTATTTCTATAATCAATTACTATGTTGATTTTACCTTAATATAATATTTTCTAAGATGAAAACTGAATGAATTAATGAGAAAGAATAGTAACTCAGGATATATGAGTTGTAAGTTCTTATATAACATCTCCAAGAGGCTATGTATCTTATATAATAATGATGTAATAATACATTATCTGAGGTAAGTTATACAGAAAATGCAGACCCAGTGAAGTTCTATTATATTGCTACATATTTACATTCTCATTTAGGTCAACACTTAGTTGTAACTATTTAGGTTACTCCTAAATATGTAGCTCTTGGAATTAAAGATAACACTATAAACTATTATGAATCAATATTAAGAAACCATTTCAAAATAAATCTTACAGTTAACTCAAATAATTTTGTTATTTTCAGATGTGAATACTTAAATGTAATTTTAAATACAAATATCTGGATTTCTATATATTAAATGTACCATTTACTTTTACATCTATTTATGTTAATATCATTTGTCCTTTAAACATAGCTCAGCAATTTTATATACTTTGGTTATGGATTTATATTTCTAGTCAACACAGATATCTATTCAAAGCATTTTTTATGGGTCTTAGTGATCTAATAAAATTTCTGGCTTTCAACTTCAATTCATTCTTCTAGAATTAGTTCAAATATAACTTATAGAGCCTTCTTTGGCTTTTATGTCCAAACACATTCTTTCCTTCCACTTGCTTCAGTTTCTTTTAAAAATAGTATGATCAACTAGGATATAAAGTGAATAAATTGTAAATAATAATAATAACAATGAAACAAAAATAGTATGATCAAAATGTTTCTTAAAGTAAAGCAGTTTTAAATAAAATATGTAGACTACTTAGCTAGATACTAGTGATTGGCAGGGAAAATGAGAATGATAGAGGTTTTTAGGAAGGGCAAGTAAAGTAAATAATGAAGAAGGTGCTCAGTGGCAAAGACTACTGATAACATAAATCAATACTATTCTGTACAATTCCATGGATGTACAAGAGTTAGTATAAATTTGGTAGATAATAATAAAAATACCATGTCTTAAATATTTAAGCATTTAATTGTTCCCTTCCATATCATTTTAAAAATACATATAATCCTCTGAGGCTGCATGTCCAGTCATTTATTGTGGGAAATGACTCAAACTGATTTCTCAAAATCAGAAAGCTAAAGGAGAACAGAATAAGTACTCTGCTTAGTTTTTTCATCCTTAAATTCAATACACACAGTGAATTTCTATTACTTATCAAAATCTGAAAGCGCACTATATTACACAAAAAAATATATGGAATTCGTCCTTAAGGGGAGTATAAGGATGCTTCACAAACATCTATTTTAAGATCATTCATTAATTTAAAACTATTGTTCATAGAAATGGATATAGTGAGGTACAACTTTACTCTTTGTAGATAAAATACAAGGTTAAGTGCTATAAACCATGCACCAAACTTCATATTTTAACTAGGATAATTTATTCATATTATTCAATATATATGTATATATATATATATATATACACATACATATGAAACTACTGATGATTAAATGTGACCAAAATAAAATAATTACAATATGAGTACAGAAAACAATGAAAAATAGAAAATTATCATAGTACAAAATAGCATTAATATATGAACATTGAAGAACCTACACTACTGGAAAAGCTCCAGTGTTTGTGCTTTAGGGCAGAATTAACCTCAGCCATATAGCAAGCACTGTACCATATCTGTATGTGCTTAAATAAAGTTGATTGACTTCATAATTTATTTTTGTTTAATTAAAGGTAAATTTTGAGCTTGAAATTATGTACAAAGCTTATAATAAAGCATTTTATTCTTTTGCATTGGGAATTTTGAAACAATACTATAATGAGCAACATAATGTAGTTTATGAGAATATTATATTGCATTTATTTTAATGAAAGAGTTAAAATAGTGATCAAGTAAACACAAATATTTCTTTAAAAGTGAACCAGACATTATAATGAGCAACACTCATTTAAAGTTTCAATAACTAAAATAATTTCCTTGGTAGTTACATTGTGAATATTTATTTATTAGTTTAACTGATCTTTTCAGAATACATCTGTGGAACCAAAACTCTAGTAGGAGAAATGAATGAACCAAGAAGACCGTCATTTCTTGCAATATCTTATCCTAAGTTCTTCTGAAAATACACAGTGTAAGTCTTATGGTTGGGATTTACCTATGAATGTCAAAATTTTAAGTTTGTCTGAATATCAATTTCATACCAGGAATTAGAATTATCTAGTTGAGAGGAAGAAAGAGCTTTTAAGAATGGTTTGGAAACCATAACCAACCAATACACAAAGCTGAAGAACACTGTCCCAATGGATACAACTGCAAAACTAACTCCTTCTAAAACTCAGGGTGTATTGTGGAAGAAAGGCTAGAAAGACAGTAAGAGCCAGGACAAAACGAGTTTGTTGTAAGATTGTGTCTCGAAGGTATACAAAAGCTACACCTATAAAGTCTCATTAACATGACCCCTTCAACATGAACTGAACAAGATAATGACAATTAACATGCTATCATGCACAACAAAACTACAAGTGCTCAGGAGGTTTAGTCCTACATAAAGAATCACAGGCAAAAAAGGAATGTTGAGAGCAGGAAATAATCTTCGCTGTAAATTTGTTATTCAATACTGAGGATTCATTTCTGAAAACATATATATAAGAAACACACAATGAGCAGCTTGTAGTTATGTATTTAGGAAGATATATGTATATATGCATATCTGCACACACATATATACAGTACAGTATATATGTACAGTATAAATGCATGTGTAAACTTTGTATGTATGCCTATATACATATATATGTAAGTATTTATAACAAAAAAGAGGTAATGAATTTGCAGGAGTGAAAGGAATGGTTTATGGAAGGATTAGGCGTGAGGAAGAAGAAAAATGGGAAGTAGTGTACTTACATTATAATCCGCAAAAATAAAATATGTAACTAAAATTATTTGAAAAAAAACATTGTAATTTAGAGAAACTAAAAGAAAATACATTTGCCAATAAAAAGGATGAAAGAAAGAAAGAAAGAAAGAAAGAAAGAAAGAAAGAAAGAAAGAAAGAAAGAAAGAAAGAAAAGAATGAAAGGGGAGGGAGGAAAGAAGGAAGAAGTTTAGAATTGTATGACATAAATTTGAATACTGAAACAATAGTTAGATTATTGGTTCCCATGACATTATTATAGGCTGGCCTGATAGGATTTACCCTGGAGGGATAATTCTAGGGATGGAAAAGAACATTTATTACTTGTTAAATATATATATTATATATATGATTAAGGAATTGACTTGGGTTGGGTTAATTCTTATTTTAAATGATTCATACACTCTCTGTAACATGTTTCCTACTCTCCACAATCATAGCTTTTATAAAATCATCTTGCACAACACGTTGGTTTTCTCTATGAACTCTATTATAAACAACTTTTTGAAGGGAAGCATGTTATTCATGTCCCATGAAAACATCCTGTTTCTCAGGAAGCACTGAGGTATACAAGATGAAATGGAATTTCTCATATTTAAAGATCATGGATTTGAATTCCACCAAAAAGCATTTAGGTATCAAGAGTTACTAGAAATAGTCTTTGAAGAGTGTTTATTGTCAGAAAATGTAGCTGTTATTTTGAGGCTTTTCAAAACAGTATTCATATAGAATAATAGGTGAGTTTTTCTTTTAAAGAAATAGACATGAGTAACGTTTGCCTCATCATGTTAGTAACTGTGTTTTAAATATAACAAATACAAACACAAGGAATCAGTGGATTCTGTTGTAATAGTAGGATAAGTTTTAAATTTATTTCTGTAGAAATCTATCAACAGAGTAAGTATTGTCTCAAATCATCATTCAAAAATGAATATATAGAAAATAAGTCTTTCAAATAATACTGAAAGATTCTGTCAGCAGCTCAGACATATTTCATATCTATCTAGGAAATGATATTGATGCTAAAGTTCATAAGAATAAAAACACTTTTATAGTGAATCAATTTCCAACTGTTACTTTAATAACTTATATGTTTTCTGTTTTATTTTTTTTATTTTTTTTGGGAAACAAATTAGTATTTGTTATTATTTCTTACAAACATACCTGAGAATGGTCTTTAAATGTATGTTGTACCTTTTGCTTTTTTTAATTTTTTTTATTTTTTTTACTATTAATTACACTTTATTCATCTTTGTATTTTCTGTTTTAAATCTGAGTAGTTATCACTCTGATGTCTATGAACTTTTGGTTTTTAATTCCACAATTTTTCACAAATAATGATACTAAATTTGAGCAAGACTTAATTTTCATAGTATATTTATTATTATAGTAGATGCCATAAGTCATCTTGGTTTTTTTGTTTGTTTTTGTTTTGTTTCTTTTTTTTTTGGGGGGGGGTGATAGTGATTGTGGAGTAGTTTAATACTCCTTGCAATAATAATTTTGGCTAAAGGCTAAATTTAAATACAATTTTTTATGTTTCTCAATTTTTTCACTTTTTAAAACATTTATATTTTTATAAATTATAGATTATTCACTTTATTGTAATTTGGTGTGATTTTTTATTAGTAAGAGAAGTTAATAGCAATGTTCATAGTAGAACATGAATAGAGAAACAAGATAACATCAGTGGGATATTTTAACTTGAGTACTACATGAAAATAAATTACTTTAGAATATGTAATTTAAGGAACAATTGTAAGTATTTCCAGGATAAATTAAAATGGAAATAAACTCCTTTTTAAGATACAGTTTGCTTGATTTTCTTTTCTACTACCTTGTGTCAAAAATCCTGATTTCTTTGAGTGTGTGCTCAAAATCATTTTTAAAATTATGTATATAGTGTTCTGCATAAACCACACACAACCACACAACATAAGCCACATACAGATTAAAGAACATGTGAATCTGAGTAGAAATTGTGATTCATATTTTCAGTGTGTCACTATATTAAGGTTTTTAGTTATGCATATCTTGATAGAACTAAACTCTTTTTTATACATTATTAAGTTTTTTCTATATTTAAACGATTTGCCATATAAAAACACAGAAATGTATTTGCTGTCTTTCCCAACTTTTTCAAAGTTACATGTAATATTTGAGTTGATATTTTACAATATGATTTTTTTATTTTAAGTAAAAATAGAATCTAAGTTAATTGTCATTTCATATTTTATTCATAATATCAACCATAGCTGTTTTATTTTCACAATTAAAATATGTTTATATAAATTTATATCATGCATTAATTTAGAACTGCATCATGAATGTTAACAAAAACTCATTAGATATGGATTGAAATATTCAATTTCTTAAGTATTAAACAACCCTACAATATTGAAAATCCCTGCATGGTATGAATTTTGTGTGTGCATATACGTGCATTTCTTTATAGAAAATGCTTGTTTTATTTGTGTATTTTATTGTTTAAAATTGTATGTGACAGTAAATAATAAAGACAAGTATTTATCACTCATTTATATTATCTCTTTAAAAATACTCTCTTTTACTTTAACCCCTTCTAAATCAAAATTGTATTTTGATTTCTTTTTAATTTCTGTGCTTCCAAATTATTATAAATTAGTTTTTATTATCTATGTTGCTCAGCTCCTTCAATTTATGTTTCTTTTTTAAAGTTGGCAAAAATATAAGATAAAGAGGAAAGCATCTGAGGGACAGATTATTTCCTCACTTTCTATACCTTCAGTCTCTTACAACTCATTCTCTACTTAGAAGCATCACCAAATATAGCTTTGGTTGTAACTAAATGTGCACAAGTAAAATAACATCAATACCTCTATGAGTAACAACTGCAAGTTCTTTAGTTCTTTCTATCTGTTCAGCATTGCGTGGTCTTCTGCTTGTGCTTTGTGTATCTGCTTGATGAGGAGAGAGCTGGTCCTTGGTTGTGTTGGGATCCAGACCTGAATTTCTGAGACTCGTAACTTGAACTCGCTGTTCCTCGGAAAGTCTATGGCTGGTGACAGCAGTAACACTGGATACAGTAACATCTGCAGATGTGCTAGCAACAGCAATAGCACCAGTGGTAGTCCTGTTATGCTCCTCTAACTCACCAGTGGAGGAAGTGAGGGTCAATGGAGAAGAACCTGTGGGACACAGTAGCACTAGATGCTAACTTTTTCTTTTAAATTTTATAGTTTTATTTTATAAGTTTAAATAAATTATATTTCTACTATTACCTTAAGAATAAAAACATGGTGAAGTAAAAACACAAGCACACACTAACATGTGAAATATACCAGACCCCCATGATTGCTTTTTATCAACCTAAGAAATCCATTACACGCAAAATAAAACATTCTAACATAATACATTAATGTGGACAAAGGTGAAAGAAAAAATTCTTTACAGGTCTCTCAGTCAATGATAGTATTTTTTTTTAGGTCATGAGATGAATTTTAGCACATACAGTTTTGACAACAAATAGCTATGTAACCACACTTTTCTCAAAATTATGCTTTGCATACTCTGATTCCATGTCAGTTCAAATTTCTGGGAAAATATAAAACTTTCCTATTTTAAAGCAAGTAGCTGAAATAAAATTTGAAATTAAAGCACGAATTAAAAGTGGTGAAAAAGTGAGACTCTGAAATTACTATGTATAAATGTTCATCCTAATCTCATTTGTAAAGCAAGTACTCAAACTGGGTCATGAAATATATTCTTTTTATATGTTGATATGGTCTCTGAAATCTGTTAATATTTTACACTATTTGAAGTGAAAGTTTTAGATATCACAATTCCTAAATAAATAATACTAAACTAATTCTTTCATCTAGTAAAAGCAGCCAAGAGCTAATGGAATTAGTTACAGAGACAGTTGTTTATCAAACATTATTGTTAAGAGTGTATATTTATAAATATTAATGGTTCATTAAATATATGAATACTGATTTATGAACACTCATTTATATGTGTATTTTACCACTATTTATTATAATTGTAAATAAAACACCACCCCTTCTCCTCTTTATTTAATTGCCAAATGAGAATTTTCATTTTCTTTTGGTTTAATATCTGCAAAGGTTGTACTTTCCAGATTTAGCATGTTCCTATATAATAAAAAGTGATCTTATTATAGTATTATGGAACTTATTGAGGATATATTTAAAAGAATGTTTAAATGCTTAACAAGTTCAATTTTTAAGCTTGAGCTATTAGAGAAGACGGAAGGTTCTGAAAAGGTTTCTGAATATTCTCACAGTAAGTAAATGACATACACTTTATTTTTATATATCTTACTCAATATCTTGCATTCTGACCAGAGTGTTTAGTTAGAGCTTTTAGACAAACAGATTCAAGACTGCTTGAAAAGGAGTAAATTTCGACAGGAGTTAAAAAGTTGATCGAGTTTGACCCGTTTTTCTTTTCTTATTCTGTCCACAAAGCAGTGTGTCTGGTTATTCTGTTTGCCTAAAACTCAAAAAGTAATGTGTACAAATATGGAACCCTTAATAGGTAAGCATGGAAGTATAAAGATGGTTGCCATGGAATTTTCCAATATGAATAGCCATATTCACTCTCCAATGCACTCAAGGTTCACAAGAATTATATAATAATTACACATGAAGAAATTAGAGATAAATTACATATACCAATTAACAGATTATATTGAACAGTAATGTATTTTAAAATATCAATTAGGAAACCATTATTTATCTATGTTATGGTGTGAAGATTAAAATCTACTACATAAACAGTAGTTGTGCCAATAAGCCTGTGCTACTTATTAAATAAAATTTAACAAGGATATTCTGTATTCATATGGACAAACAATAACCGCTTACAGGATTTTCTTGCAGCAATATACATGGTGAATTATTTCTATGAAATGATATTCTCATTTCGATAAAAAGTTCTTATTATTTTATTGTGAACTTAATTAAGGTTTCTGTTTTAAAATGATAAAACAGATGAAAACCAGTATTCAAGGTTTGATTTGACTTATAATTTTTAAAGAGATAGAGAGAAAGAGAGAGATCGTATGTGAGAGAGAAAAAGAGAGAGAGAGAGAGAGAGAGAGAGAGAGAGAGAGAGAGAGAAGGGTGTCAGGTGGCTTAGAGTGGAATTACAGGCAGCTGTGAGACTTCCCAGAAGGTTTTCCTAATGGAGCTCCTGTTTTTTTCAATTGTTCTGCAGTAAGTGCTCTTAATCACTGAGCTACTTCTCTATCTGCCAGGCTTTTGGTTTTAAATAAGTAAATAGCTGTAGACATGCCATACTTTCAATATGAAAAATACTGGAATTTGTACTGTTTAAAACATAAGTATCTAAACCTTTTAACAAACTGAATGAATATATCCCATTACGGAGCCATTGTGATTAATCTGAAAAAAAAAATTGCATTTGAGTAACAATTTCTTGCTGATTCTTGATAATGAGCTTTGGTTGCTTCTCTACTTAATCACCAAATTGTTACTGACAGATTCCAAGAACCGATTTCCTAACCCCCAGGACCTGGATTAGGAAACACAGACCTGGATTAAACTCAGAGTTTGAACTCATGTTTGGTATAATTTAAAAGAAGGACCTTTCAGCAACCTAATCTCAAAGGCTTGAACATTAAACTCAGCATTGAGCAGTATAATAGTGATTCCTCATTACCCAAATATTATAAGATTTAATGATAAAGAAAGAAAATTTCCATTTCACTAAAACCTAAGTCTACCCCAAAATGCATTACTACCAGATATTTTGTATATCCGCAATGTTTTAACACACATGTACTCTTATTTTTTTCCATCAACATATTAGAAGACAAGCAAACTATAGATTTAGATATTTGAATATCTGCTCATTGTTGTAGACCTACTTTTAGATTCATGCCTGGAACAGAGTAGGCACTCAAAAATATACAAAATAAATATAAAGGAACTAATGGATTTAACAATAAAGCCTAAATAAGATTATCAATAATAAGTAGGATAATTTAAATGAAATATGACTATATGTATTTACCATGGAACAGTTATTTCTAACACTATCATGGTTAAAAGGAATTCCAAATGGAAATAGGAAAAATGTTAACTGTGACTGTACTTTCAAAAACATCAGTCTGAGAAAGTGTAATCTGTGAACATTTAGTAGCAACCCAATAAACATTTTTTATTATTTTAGAATATGACCATAAAACCCGCTAGTATGATGGGTACACTTGCAATATTGAGACATCTCTAAAGTGAAGAGTAAATATGGTTTCATGAAAATACAAAATATTACATTTAACAGAGGTAGATCTATTTTTAAGCCATACTGACTCCTTCAATAAGGCACTGAAAACACCCATTATCATTCTATAGTATATATTTATTGTTATTTACATAAAACTTGAACCAATTCATAATTATGATACTAGTGTCATAATTTAGGTTGAGAGTATATAAAACATGATTTTTTTCAATCATGTAAATAGGTAATTTAAAATTTTTATCAATAAAACATTCACACACACATAACTGTTCCATGTGGTGTCAGTGTTGACACAATCCTTAGGATGGAGTGCATCACGAAGGTAGAATTAAATATAGAAAAAAGCTTATTCAATCTTAAATCTGATATTTTCCTTTTTTCTTAAAAATGAAATATGCTGTACAATTACAAAACATTTTCTAACAGCACAGTATAACATAACAAGACATACAAACAAATTAAAGGAAGAAAATGTACATTCAAAAAATCTGTTCATTACTTAAAATAATATATATTGATTGTTTTTAAGCAAAATTAGTTAAATTGAGTTATAATTTAAAGTGCTATGATTACAGCATGAATCATGTCTAAAATATAATTTTATTATTATTAACAAGATATTTCCCCATATAACAAAATAAAAATGAAATGATTTACATATACAAAACATGCTTTTTCAAATAATAAGTATGTTTAACATTTGGAATCATGACAATGAAGAATGACATATACTACACGTGAAAGTTATAAAATTCGGAAATGGTATAAACAATATCCAATTTGGATTTATGATGCATTTTAATAAAAATTATTGTTGTAAAAGTCTTACAAATTAACAATAAATATGTAAAATAATAAACATAAGCCATTATAAAAGTATAATTTAGAGAATGTACAAAGTAAAATCGTATAACATGCTTGAATTAAAATTCCTTTTTGTTTTTTCCATTTCAATTGTTACAACATATTGACTTCTAATTATTGTCTAATTCATCAAGGATTTAAAAAGCATATTCAGCTAAACTTGAGTATATTTTCCAAAAAGTTAAAAAATGAATACATTAAATGTGCATTTACAGTCAAAGAAGATCCTCTTAGGTCTTTGAGCAATGCTTTGTGCAAGGTATCTTCCCTGGTTCTATCATATCCTTAAATTCAGTATTTTATCTGAAGCAAGTCAGAGAAAGTTTAGGAAGTAAATTATAACAATAATGACATAGACTGGTGAAAATGCAATAAACATTTAAAATGAAAGCATGCAAAACAAAATCTGCATAGATTTGTATCCAAAATAAAACAACACCAAAATGAAATGAAAATATTTTTAATTTTGCAATTATCTTTGAGTTATCATTTACAAATTTTATTAATTTTTGATCACAGAAGTAAATTGTGGTTTGTTCTTTTCCTTCTTTTGAACATTGTTTACACAGATTTGCAAGGGAAAATGCCAGCACATTGAAAACACTACCAAAGTCGCTGAGATTGCTGTGTAAAATCAAAGGATGCCTCTGCTTTGTAATGTCTTGTGCTACTATTTTTAATAAGCACATAGAAGCTAAAAATAGAGTTAAGTAACTTTAAATTTCAAATGTAAGAATGCCTCATGCTCAAAACTGTGTCCACTTGGGATAATAGTTTGAATCCTTCTGACAATATGTTTATGTAAATGCCCAAATTAGAGAAATGTAAATGGAGACAGGAAATCTTTGAAATGACAGAAAGCTGTGTTTTTTAAAACCAATTTCTTTATATACAACTGTCACTGTCCAGAAGCACTTAAAGTTACTATCTAAACAGAATTAACTCATAAATCAACTTTAAGAATAATTCTATATTGGTCTTATAAAATTATATTTTATTTGAATAAGCTAAATTAATGTTTAATCTGCATTAAAATTTGACCTTGAAACTTCCTCAATGAATATTAATATAATTATCCACTTTAGTCAAGCAGCAACATAAAGTTCAAAAGTACATTAACTTGTGTTTAGTTTCTGAACTGCTAAAATGTGGGGAAATACGTTGCTGAAATTTTTAAAGAAATGAGTAATTAATTAACATGTCTCTAGTAAAACACAATCATGATGTATAGGTCAAAAGCTTAGTACTGATTAATTTAAAGTGTAATTGAGAGCTTAAAAATGAATGTTTATCTAAATTTGTACTACTAAATGTTCGTGTGCCTAAGTTACACATAACTATTTAACTTAAGTAAATATAATTGAATATTAAGTTTTATATTGGATTGGCTATTGTTTAAAAGTACAAACTGTCTCAATGATACGTTTCAAAAGTGAACAAATAATAAAATATTTTCCATTAAAAATTAAACTCATAAAAATTTATCCAGCAAAGTTACTGGTGTATCTTCTTAACCAATATTGACAATAAAATCATAAAACAAGTATTAAACAAATTATTTTAGTGTCAAATTATTTGACATACAAAGATAATCCCATAACGTAAAATTTTTGAAATGATGATGAATTCACATATCAAATAATGATAAATTCTTTTTGAAAATGAAATGCAGAATTACTATACAACATTCATTGACCATTGGGTTGATCACAATGAAAATACTACACTTAAATATAAATATATGAATAATACCTAATAAATTTTATCAAAAATATGTAAAAATAGACTTATTGCAATCAAAATAGAATCACTGAAATATTTTGTGACAATCTTGAAACTATTGCCTTTCTTTTCAAATGATCATTTGTTGTTTCATATGTTAATTAAAGTTAATCTGCAGAGTCAAAGGGCAGCCCTCATTATCTTCTTTATTTGCATTTGGAAATCCCAACCACGTATCACTTGTAGCAATACACAAAACAGGAGTTGAAGTATTTGTTATAACTATGCACAAAATCTATCCAAGAAGCCACAATGCTGACCTTGAAAACCTACTACACAAATTATGAATTAGATTAATGGCAAGTGTCCTAGGTCTCCATACTTTAGAATGTCTTGCTACATCTCCCTATAACCATCTTTCAACCTGACAAGTTAAACTTTATCTGAAATAGATCTTCTCATTGAACTAGAGAATCATTTGGTGTCAACAGTTACCGCCAAAAAAATATAGCATATACTTGTAATGTGTGTGTGTGTATGATTCAGAGAGATTATTGTGAAAATGCTATATACTTTCTCTCATCATTTCAATCAGAAACAATACCTTCATACTCATCCTGTTTCTAGTGTTCCATATGAATTAATACTAACTTTAAAGCAGATATTACATTCTTTATATGTATTTATTCTTCTTCCTAATTCTTCATTAAATAATAATGAAAAGAAGATAAATATATAAAGATGAATAAATAAGTAAAAATGCTTAAAGACACAATTTTCTTCTTTTTCTAAAAAATAAATTTTATTCAATAATTGGTTAGTAATTATTGACTATTTAATGTTTTCTTGTTAATGTATAAATATTAATAAGATATTGGACCTGTCTAGATATGTTCCAACAATATATAGTGAAGTGCACAATGCAAATTGAGTTTATATTTCACATAAAGAATAGAAGAGCCAGCTAACTAGGGCTCAGAGGGGCCTATTGAGTCTGAAGCACCAACCAAGGAGCATCTGTAGACTGGACCCAGGTCTTCTATGTGTATGTAGCCAATGAACAGCTCAGGCTTCATGTGGATCCACTAGTAAGGAGAGCAGGAGCTGTCTCTGACTTGGACTTTGTTGCCAGCTTTTTTCACTTTCCACTGACAGGACTGCCTTACCAGGCCACAAAGGTAGAGGAGAATCTCAGGCCTGATGCAACTAGAGAAGCTGGGGTGGGTGGGCAGAGGGTCTCCCATATTCTGAAGAATAGAGGAGGAGTATGAGGATGAGAAGAGAGAAAGCAGGGGTCTAGACTGTGATGTAAAGTGAATTAATTAATTAATTAATTTTAAAAAGAGTAGAAGAATAAGGAGAGTTTCATATAGCAAAAAGAGGTTATAACAAAGGCAATAAGAAACATTTGATAATTTGAAAGTTTCTCTTATATAGTTTCTATGATTGTTTTCACACAACTCCTTTCTTTTATTTCATGATACCTGTTTCTACAATTAAAAAAAATATATTTATTTTTCATTTTGAAGATTAAAGGAGACATGCTGGAAATTTTGAAGCTGTGTTTGTTCCTATACTACTAGTAATGGTGAAAAGAAATAAAGAACATTTCTATGACTTTCTTCTCAATGTTTCTGGACCCTGACTAATATCATTTTCTAGAGATTTATCTGTTAATTTGGCTTCCTTCAATATATCTGTTCCATTTTCAGAGGATGGTGACATTATTTTTACTAATTTTAAGTGTTTCTTTTTTTATATACCTCTCCCTCCCTCATCTCCTCCCTGCCCCTTTCCATGTCTACTGATTGAGGAGGACCTCCTCCCCTTTCATCTGACCCTGTTTTATCAGGTATCTTCAGGACAGGCTGCAAAGACCTCCTCTGTGGCCTAGCAGGACTGCTCCTCCCTTGGGGGTGGGAAGGTCAAAGAGCCTGTCATTGAGTTCCTGTCAGAAATTGTCCCTGTTCCCTTTACTATGGGAAAGCAATTGGTTACTGAGCTACCACAGGCTACATCTGAGCAGAGGTTCTAGGTTATATCCATACATGGTCCTTGGTGGAGTATCAGTCTCAGAAAAGACCCTGTGCCCAGATATATTTGGTCTTTGTGGAGCTCCTGTCCTCTCCACGTCATACTGACTCCCCCTTTTATATGATTCCCTGCACTCTGCCCAAGGTTTGGTTATGAGTCTCAGCATCTGCTTTGATACACTGCCAGGTAGAATCTTTCAGAGGCCCTCTGTGGTAAGCTCCTGTCCTGTTCCTTGTTTTCTCCTATGTCCAGTGCACATCACATTTATCTTTCTAAGTGAGGATTGATCACCTTACCACAGGTCTTCTTTCTTTTTTATCTTCTTTAGGTGTATAGATTTCATTATGTTTATCATATCTTATAGGTCTATATGAGTGAGTATATACCATGTGTGTCTTCTTCTGGGATACCTCACTCAGAATGATCTTTCCTAGATTCTATCATTTGCCTGCAAATTTCATGATTTCCTCCTTTTTGATTGCTGAGTAGTATTCCATTGTGTAAAAATACCACAATTTCTGTATCCATTCCTCCATTGATGGACATCTAGGTTGTTTCCAGGTTCTGGCTATTACAAATAAAGCTGTTACAAATATGGTTGAGCAAATGTCCTTGTTGTGTTCTTGAGCAAATTTTGGGTATATGCCTAGCAGTGGTATAGCTGGGTCTTGAGGAAGCACTATTCCTAATTGTCTGAGAAAGTCCCAGATTGCTTTCCAAAATGGTTGTACCAGTTTACTTTCCCACGAACAATGGACAAGAGTTCCCTTTTTTCCACTGCCTCTCCAACATGTGTTGTCATTTGAATTTTTTTTATTTTAGTCATTTTGATGGGTGTAAGGTGACATCTCAGGGTCGTTTTGATTTGCATCTCCCTGCTGGCTAAGGATGTTGAGCATCTTTATACATATTATATGATTTAAAGGAACAAATAAGCCATCCTTCCACAATATTTTTTGTGTGTACGCAGATGGTACTTACAGATGGTTTTAAAGTTAAGTATTTCCCTCCCAGAGTTATTTTCTATAAGATACCAATATTCTAGTAACTGCTTTATAGACTTTTGGTTTGAATTCTGTAATTATTAAATTTTTTCCATATGTAGAAATAATACTCAATAATTAGAAATTGTGTAGTTTAGAGTGGAATAAGAAAGTTATCATTTTACTATTTAATAATATTTAGTGCTATAAATTTACTAGTAACTGATCACACACATATACTATATGACTAGATCTAGATATACTATTTGCAGATGGTGCAAGAGAGCTATGGGCTAGGAATCAACTAGTCTTCTGAGGGAGAGTATTATAAGATTGTTTGTGGACAGGTTGCTAAGCAAAAAATTGTCATAAATGGGTTGAAATAATGGAGTCTAATAGAAACTCAGTCCAAAAAGTCTTAAATTCCTTTATCAGAATCTCTGTAGAACTCTGTAGAAACTCTATAGTACCTTGCCCATTTTACAATAGAAAAATTATAGTAGGAGAATTTGCCTGGAAAATAATTGTTTGTCTTAGATAATATTGTGTACAAGGGAAAATACAAATACCAGTCATAATTAAAGTAAGTATTGTAACGCTATATTATAATGCTAAGTAATTATCAGTATTATAAAATAATGGCACAGCTCTGCATGGCTTATATTTAAAATTATACGTGCTTAGAATTTAGAGTGGTTATGGGACAATGGGTGTTAAGCTTTAGTTATAACAGAAAGAGAATCGAATGAGCAGGGTCACAGAAGCTATCAATTATAACATTATGACATCTGGTCAACACTCTTTGACTGTTAATTCTCCAGGAGTCCAGAGTATAATCCTAAATGTGATATTAACCCCAAAGTTAATTAGATCTCTTCTCTTTGAAAGCCTCCCTAGAGATAAGATAAATAAATTTATGTAGTAATTACTAAAGAATTCCATATAATTACACACAGAATATATAGACAGAAAATGGACCCTGGTGAACTGTTGATATATTTGTAAACTATCTGTCCTTTTATATCTTTGTAAATATTACAGAAAATAGCCCAACTTTGCATTTATTTCAGAGAATTCAATGCTGCACATGTACTTTATAAAATTCTATTAAAATAAATTTTATGTTTATCTTTAGGTTTGCATTTTAAATATTCTTTTATTGTTGGTTCATATTTTTGTTTTTTGAGTCAGGATTTCTCTGTGCAGCCTTTGCTGTCCTAAACTCACCTTGTAGACCAGGGTGCCCTCCAACTCACAGACATTTGTCTGCCTCTAGGATTACAGGCATATACTACCACACCTGGCACTTTTTAAATATCCTAAGTATAAAATTACTGTATCCTATCATTTTTCTTTGCCTCCTTCTTTTTCAGGGACCCATATTAAATACCATATGCAGCCACAAATACACATCTTATATATGGAAGGCCTCTGTAGATATTCTTTTTACAAATACTAAAGACAATGTAAATGATAAAAACAATATGACATGCTTCTTATTGGCTATACATGAAGAAAATGACTGGAAAATTCTTAACTATGTTTACATGATGCATTGAAACTTTTAGGTGATGAGCATTGCTTTGAATTTAAAATATTAGAAAGGAAGGAATATATTGTTTAGAGTTAAAAATTTATGGCAGTGGAACTGAGTCATACTTTCAAGGCACTGTGAATAATTTGGGAGGATAGGAATGGTGAGAAAATTATAATAGACACCAAATGTTAAGGAGTCAAGACATTTCAACTTTGCCTCATTGAAGACTCTCAAGCAGAAGATTGAAGTGACAAGATTGACATTTTGGAAAGGTTTGTCTAACTATAAAGTGGACAATGTGTTGACAGTATATATGAACTGAGGACAGGACATATGTTTAATGTATATAGCCATGTGGCTATGAGCCTCCTGAAATTAAAATCTTACATTTGGTACATACAAACAAAAAACATAGTTAAATTTGAATTTCAGGAAACAGCTTGTTTTTTTGTATTTGTTTCTGATTACTTAATCTTAACTACATGTATAGCATTTGCAATATGTAGGGCAATTTTATAATGAAATATTCATTAATTATTTAAATTGGGCATGCTGAACATTATATGAAAATTATAATTTCAAGTCATTTTTTTTACAATTTGTAAAAATCTCTTGTGTATGTAATAAGTGAGATTAAGTAAAAAACATTCATTCTTTGAATGAAAGTGTGTTTCGATGGAAATTCCTAGAGGGATACTGCATGCATGATGACATCATGATGACAAGACTTTTGAAAGCATTTTTTTTTATTAAGGACAAATAAATGGAAGACAAGTTTACAATGTGTTTGAGTTCCCTTTACTTCAAATATACCTATGATAAATTACATTAACTATTAAAATCTTCCAGTACTTTCGACCTTCATAAGCTATAAAAATATTAAGGATTTAAAATATTAAGTTACATCCAAAGAAAAAGATTTCGATAAAAGTAGAAAATTTAGTCACACCTGACTTAACATGATAGCACTCCTAAAAATTTAATCCTTAAAACTAATACAGAGGATAAGTGGCAAAAAAAAATCATGTTTCTTATATTGTAACTATTATAAACATACATGGAAATTTTGGAAAACTTCGAGAAACCAATGCTCATTCTGATCTAACAATTTTACTATTTCTTGGAAGAACTTTATTAACAAAACAAACAAAAAGTGAACTTAATAATTTTTTATTTTCAAATCTATCTATCTATCTATCTATCTATCTATCTATCTATCTATCTATC
>NW_026596079.1:28565268-28594414 GCF_907164565.1 Psammomys obesus | reverse complement strand
ATCTATCTATCTATCTATCTATCTATCTATCTATCTATCTATCTATCTATCTATCTTTCTATCTACCTATTACAATTTATTCACTTTGTATCGCTGCTGCAACCCCCTTCCTCATCTCTTCTCAGTCCCATCCTTCCTCCCTCTTCTCCCAATATGTCCTTTTCCTAGTCCATGGATTGTGGGGGACCTCCTCCCCTTCTATCTGACCCTGGCCTATGAGGTCTCATCAAGGCTGGCTGCATCCTTCCTCTGTGGTCTGGCAAGGCTTTACCCCCCAAGAGGAGGTGATTAAAGAGCCAGCCACTTAGTCCATGACAGAGACAGCCCCTGTACCCCTTACTAGGAAAACCTCTTGGAAACTGAGCAGCTTGTGGGCTTCCTCCAAGGGGGGAACTAAGTTAACTCCATGCATGGTCCTTGGTTGGAGTATCTGCCTCGACTGGCCACATTTTTTGGCTTTGTTGTTTTCCCTATGGAGTTCCTGTCCCTTCTAAGCTCTTCCATAAGGTTTCTAGCACTCTGCCCAAAGTTTGGCTATGCATCTCATTATCACCTTCAATACCCTGGTGGGCAGAGTTTTCATAGGTCCTCTGTGGAAGGCTCCTGTCCTGTCCATTGTCTTCTACTTACAATGTATCCTATTTGCTCCTCTAAAAGAGGATTAAGCATCTTCCCTAGGGTCCTCCTTGTTTAGATACTTTAGGACTATAGATTTTAGCGTATTTATCCTATATTATATGACCAATATCAACTTATAAGTGAGTATATGGCGTATGTGACTTTCCACTGAGTGAATTACCTCACTCAGGATGATCTTTTTTGTTGCCACCATTTGCATGCAAATTTCATGATTTCCTTGTTTTTATTTGCTGAGTAGTATTCCGTTTTGTAAATGTAACACACTTACTATATCCATTACTCTGTTGAGAGACATCAAGATTGTTTCCAGATTCTGACTATTACAAATAAATCTGCTATGAACATAGTTGAACAAATGTCCTTATTGACTGGTGGGGAATCTTTTGGATATATGCCTAGGAGTGGTATAGCTGGATCTTGAGGTAGCACAGTTCCTAATTTACTAAGAAAGTGCCAGATTGATTTCCAAAGTGGTTGTACAAGTACAAGGTTACATTCCCACTAACAATAGAGGAGTGTTCCACTTTCTCCACAACCTCTCCAGCATGAAACATTCCATATAGATATAATTCCAGAGCTGAGGACTGAACCCAGGGCCTTGCGCTTGCTAGGCAAGTGCTCTACCACTGAGCTAAATCCCCAAAACCCTTTTATATTTTCATCTTAGCTTAGTCTACAACTTGTCACAGAGATACCTCCATTTTCAGTTTATTTTTTATTTGTGCATATTTTTTTTATTTAACAATAGAATTTTATTTTTAAGGATAAGATAAATCATGTTTATATTGTGCACATCTTTGAGATCTTTATTTGTTCTCAGCGTATTTTTATATTAATTACAGTTTATTCACTTTGTATCCCAGCTGTAGCCCTCGCCCTCATTCCCTCTCAAACCCATCCTCCCTCCCTCATCTCCTCCCATGCCCCTCTCCAAGTCCACTGATTAGGGAAGTCCTCCTCCCCTTCCATCTGCCCCTAGCCTATCAGGTCTTATCAGGACTGTCTGCATTCTTTTCCTCTGTGGCCTAACAAGGCTGCTCCCACCCTCAAAGGGATGTGATCAGAGCCAGGCATTTTATGGCAGAGACAGTTCCTGTTCCCATTACTAGGGAACTCACTTGGAGACTGAGCTGCCATGGGCTACATTTGTGTAGGGGTTCTAGGTTATCTCCACGAATAGTCCTTGGTTGGAATATCAGTCTCAGAAAATAGCCCTGTGCAAAGATGTTTTGGTTCTGTTCCTCTCCTTGTGGAATTCCTGTCCCATCCAGGTCTTACTACCTCCCCCTTCTTTCATAAGCTTCCCTGCACTCTGCCCCAATTTTTTTCACTACAGTCATTCTGTCTCCTCTCCCTCTCTCTCCCCAAGTCTGTTCTATATCCTCTTTAATCTTTGTGTCCTTTTTTCTACCGTAGTCCCTCTCTTCAGCCACTACCTTTGTCTCATCTGTCTCCCTTCCAAGTCAGATTTATGCATCATCCCTTGGATCCTCCTTGTTATGTTATCTTGTTATTTATTAGGAGACTCTAACTGTGCCCCATGGTACACTTAACCTGTGTTATATGGCTAAAATCTCCTTTTATGTGAGTACATAACATGTGTGTCTTTCTGGGTCTGGGTTACCTCATTCAGGATGATCTTTTTCAGTTCTATCCTTTTGCCTGAAAATTTAGTCATGTCTTTGTTTTTAATATCTGAGTAGTATTCAGCTGTGTAAATGTGCTACAGTTTCTTTATCAGTTCTTCCACTGAGGTACATCTAACCTGCTTACAAGTTCTGGCTGTTACAAATAAAGCTGTTATGAACAGAGTTGAGCATGTGTCTTGTTGTATGGTGGAACATCTTTTGGGTTTATACCAAGGAGTGGTATAGCTGGGTTTTGAGTTAGATATTCCCAATTTTCTTGTACAAAGTGGTTGTACAAGTTTACATTCCCATCAGCAATGGAGGGGTGTTCCCCTTTCTCTACACCCTCTCCTGCATGTGCTGTCACTTGAGATTTTGATCTCAGGGTAAGCTGCTGGGAGGTTATGAGAGGGATTCAAGCAGACTCCTAATAGCAGAGGCCATAGAGACTGAAGGGGACACCCTCTAACTAGACTAGTTTCCTAGTGGAGGATGGGGAATACCAACCCATCCACAAAAACTTTGAGACTAAATATACCCTGCTACGAATCATGCAGGGATGAATATAGAGAAGACAGAGGAGAAATTGAAGGAATACCCAACCATTGCCTGTCCCAAACAAAGACCCAGCCTATGGTAGAGTGCCAACCCCTGACACTATGAAAAATACTTTGCTAAGCTTGCAGATAGAAGCCTGTTAGTGTTTTGTTCTAAGAGACATTACTCAGCAACTACTCAACACAAATGTGGAGACTCATAGTCAAATACTGGCTGAGGAGGTGACAGGAGCTCCACAAGAAGACCAACAGAACCAACTAACCAGGGCCCGGAGGGAATGCCGAGGCATAAGCAGCAACCAAGAACCATGTAAGAGCAGGACGTAGGCTCTCTACAGAGATGGAGCAGATGGACAGCTTAGGCTTCATGTGGGTCTTTAGTAAGGAAAGAAGGGACTGCATCAGACATGAATTCACTTGCTAGTTTTTTGATCACTTCCTCCTGGCAGACTTCTTTTCTAGGCTACCGAGAAAAGGATATGCTCATTCCTAAAGCAACTTGATGAGCTAGGGCAGATGGGAAAAGGAGCTCCCTTTTCTTTTTCCTTTTTTTTTTTCTTTATTTTATTTTTTTTCTTATTAGTTACATTTTGTTAACTCTGTGTCCCACCTGTATCCCGCTCCCTCATTCCCTCCACAAACCCACACTCCCTCCCTGGTCTCCTCCCTGCCCCTTTCCAAGTCCACTGATAGGGGAGAACCTCCTCCACTTTCATTTGACCCTGTTTTATCAGGTATCTTCAGGGCTGGCTGCAAAGTCCTCCTCTGTGGCCTAACAGGACTGCTCCTCCCTTGGGGAGGTGGGAAGGTCAAAGAGCCTGCCCTTGAGATCCTGTTAGAAATAGTCCTTGTTCCCCTTACTTTGGGAAACTACTTGGTTACTGAGCTACCAAAGGGCACATCTGAGCAAAAGTTCTGTTATATCCATAGATGGTCCTTGGTTGAGTGTCAGTCTCAGAAAAGACCCTGTGCCCGGATATATTTTCTGAGGAATGGGTAAGGGGTGAGGAGAGGGTGGATGGGTCTGGGAGGAGAAGAGGTATAGGGCTACAACCAGGATGTAAAATGAACAAAAAATAAACTAATTTAAAAGAAGAATTTCTTAGTCATGCTTCAAATTCTTTTATATGTATTACATGATGAACATTGATCACTTACTCTGTATAGCTTCAGTTATGAGTTTGTTAGCCTCTGTCTGCTGTAGGCTAGTTGAATATTGTCTTTATTATCCTTGAGATGTGCTATTTGTATCCTTCTAGTCTCCTGAAATTTTGCAATGAAAGATATTGGAATTTGTCAAACTTCTGTTTCCTGAAGTTAATGAGATAATGATGTAGTTTTTTTTTTTTTTATATTTTTTGATCTATTTATGTGGTTGATTGCTGTTAGTGATTACATATGTTGGACCATCACTGCATTTCTGGTATAAAACTACAGCTCTGTTCATCAGGAATATTGATATATATATTTCTCTATTTTTGCTGGCTGTTTTTCTGGTTGATATTAGGTAATGATAGATTCATAAACATAATTTAGAACTGTCCTTTCCTTTTCCATTTTACAACCTAATTTGAAGAGTATTGATGTTAGTTCTTCTTTGAGGTCAGGTAAAATTCTTCTAGCTCCATCTAGCTCTGAACTTTTTTTTAGTTTAGAGATTTTTAATTCCTCCTCCTCTGGTTATTATTAGTTTGTACAAGTTATTTACTTCATCTGAATTTAACTTAGGTTGGTTATACATATTTAAAAATTCACCCATTTCTTTTAGATTTTTCAGGTAGGTGGAATTTAAAATTTCAAGTGTATCTTTAAAGTTCTTTTGGTTCTTGGCTAAAGGCCTGTCAGTCTTAATCTTTTCAAATAGTTTCAAAGCTTCTTTGTATTTATGTTTTTTAAAAATTTTGCATTTAGTTATTCTTCCCATCTACCATTTTCAGCTGTGTTTTGTTCTTATTCTTGGAAAGGCCATAAGGTTAACTAGCTGGTGTATTGCACTGAATAGCTATGGCCACATACACTTACATACTTGAAAGCTTGGCCCTTAGGGAGTGGCACTATTAGGAGGTGTGGCTTTGTTGGAGTAGTTGTGGGCTTGTTGGAGGCCTGGCCACTGTGGGGTAGGGGTTTGATCTGCTCAAGCTACATTATGGGCTCAAGCTACACCATGTCTGGCTGCATGCCTTATTGCTCTGACAATAATAGACTAAACATCAGAATTGTAAGCCATCTTCAATGAATTCTTTTCCTTTATAAGAGCTGCTGTGGTCATGGTTTCCCTTCAAAATACAAGAAACCTTAATTAAAACTGCTGGAATCTCTAAACATTTTTAATTTATAAACCTAGTACTATATTAACTTACTTCTCAGTGCTGTCATCTTGTGTTTCATACATTTTAGTATGATGTAGTTTCATTTTCATTCAATTACAGAAATTAATTAATTAACTTTCAAATTCTTGCTTGACTAAATTATTATTTGATAGTTTACTTTTTTCTTTTTCTTTTTTACTTTTTTTATTTTATTAATTACAGTTCATTCACTTTGTATCCCAGCTATAGCCTCATCATCTCTCAAACTCACCCTGCCTCCCTCTTCTTCTCGTTTGCCTCTACCCTAGTCCAGCGATAGGGGAGGTCTTCCTCTCCTTCCATCTGACCATAGTCTATCAGGTCTCATGAAGACTGGCTTCTTTGTCTTCTGTGGACTGGTAAGGCTGCTCCCCCTTCAGGTGGAGGTGATCCAAGAGCCACCCCATGAGTTTATGTCAGAGATGATCCCTGGTCCTATTATTGAGGAACCCTCTTGGTTAGTAAGCTGCCTTGTGCTACTTCTGTGCCGGGATTCTAAGTTATCTCCATGAATGGTCCTTGTTTGGAGTATCTGTCTTAGAAAAGATTTTTTTGGTTCTGTTGTTCCTTTTGTTCCTGTCCCTTCTGGGTCTATCTCCTCCTTCTTTCATAAGATTCCCTGCACTCTGCCAAAAGTTTGACTATGAATTTCAGCATTTGTTTTGATAAACTGTTGGGTGAAGTCTTTCAGAGGCCATCTGGGATAAGGTCCTGTCCTGTTCTGTTCTCTGTTTTCTCCCTCTTCCAATGTCCATCTCATTTGCCTTTCTGAATGAAGATTGAGCATTTTACCCACGGTACTCCCTTTTGCTTAGCTTCCTTAGGTGTACAGATTTTAGCATGATTATCCTATATTATATGTCTAATATCCACTTATAAGTGAGTATATACCATGCATGTCTTTCTGCTTCTGGGATACCTCACTCAGGATGACCTTTTCTAGATCACACCATTTGCTTGCAAACTTCATGATTCTTTGTTTTTTAATTGCTGAGTAGTATTCCATTGTGTAAATGTACCACAATTTCTGTACCCATTCCTCAACTGAGGGATGTCTGGGTTGTTTCCAATTTCTGGCTATTATGAATAAAACTGCTATAAACATGGTTGAGCAAACGTCCTTGTATATGTAAGCATCTTTTGGATATATTCCTAGGAATGGTATACCTAGATCTTGAGGTAGACTTATTCCTATTTGTCTGAGAAAACGCCAGATTGATTTCCAAAGTGGTTATACAAGTTTACATTCCCACAAGCAATGGAGTAGGTTTTCTCTTTCTCGACATCCTCTCCAGCATGTGTTGTCACTTGAGTTTTCGATCTTAGCCATTCTGATGGGTGTAAGGTGAAATATCAGGTAGTTTACTTTTTATTCTCTGAGTTTATGTGCTCTCTACTCTATCTTGTGTGTAGGGTAGGAAAATCCCAAATTGGCAGGGATAGGGAAGAGACACTGAGAGGGAATCAAACGTAATTGTGAAGTAAAGGAAAATCGAGAAAACAAAACAAAACAAAACAAAAAAAAAACAAAAAAAACAAACAAACAAAAAAAAAAACAAAAAACAAAAAAAACAGGCCTATGAGAATGAAAGGAGTTGCCCTAGCTCATATGCAGGAGAGGCAAGGGCTGGAAGAGTGAAGCAGGTTTGTGGAATTTGATTCAGACTTTGAGATTAGATACTCTCGATCTTAAAAACAGACTCTCTGTATGGAGTTATCACTTCTGCGTTATAATTTTTGTTTTTTATTTAGTGGTGTGTCTGTGTGAGTGTGTGTGTGCATGTGTTTTGATATGTCAGAGGACAAACTGTGATTGTTTGTTCTCTCATTTGACCATGCATATACTGGGATTGAATTTAGATCATTAGGCTTAGTACCTACTGTTCTATCTTACCTGCTGTGTCATCTTGCACAACCTTTACATCATTTCCCTTTTAACTATGTTCCATAGTGTAGCTTGAGCCATATTCATCAAATCAGGTTTATTTTCAGTTTAGATTGTATATGTTGAAAGTGAAATTTAAATATGTAATCTCAGGAATAAATATCAAAATATAGTATTTGCATGTACGATTTTCTTTCATTCTTTAATACAAATACATATACATACTAAATTTCTTCTCTCTTTTAGGCACTGTAATATACTAAGACATAATTGTGGATAACATGAGGAAAACAACGAAGAATAATAGCAAAGTATCTTGTTATTTTACTGTACTAGTTTAAATAGAGTCATTGATTTTAGGTAATTCTTTTTATTAATTAATTAATTTATGTTTATTAATTACAGTTTATTCATTTTGTATCCCAGTTGTAGCCCCCTCACTCATCCCTTCCCAACCACACCCTTCTTATCTATTCTCCTCCCCTGCCTCTCCTCTAGTCCACTGATAGGAGCAGTTCTCCTCCCCTTCCCTCTGACCCTAACCTATCTGGTCTCATCAATACTGGCTACATTGTCTTCCTCTGTGGCCTGGTAAGGCTGTTCCCACTTTAGGGGGAGATGATCAAAGAGCCAGCCACTGAGTTCATGTTAGAGACAGCCCCTGTTCTCCTTAATAGGTAACACACATGGACACTGAACTTCCAAGGGCTACATCTGTGCAGGCATTCTAGGTTATCTTCATGCATGGTCCTGGGTTGGAGTATCAGTCTTAGAAATGACCCCTGTGCCCAAACGTTTTGATTCTCTTGCTCTTCTTGTGGAGCTCCTGTCCACTTGAGGTTTTTCATCTCCCCCTTCTTTCATAAGATTCCCTGCACTCTGCCCAAAGTTTGGCTATGAGTCTCAGCATCTGTTTTAATACTCTATATGTAGTCTTTCAGTGACCCTCTTGGTAGGCCCTGTCTTGTTCCCTGTTTTCTTCCTTATTCTTGATATAAGGAAGCACAGTTTAATTTTCTTCATCACATCAATTCTGCCTTTGTATGTCCTGTCCTCATGACTTTCTACATCCATTATAATTGGACTTAAATGATTCTGTGAGAGCTCTCAAACTTATATATTGGCTATAGAAGTGACTTCCTGAGTCTAACATACATGTAACACACCTATTAAACTGTCAAACTTCTACTAAAATAGATAACAGAAGGAGTAATATAAGTATTGATCTTAAGTAATAGGCTTTCTGGAGAAATGTTATTTAATTAAATCTAAAATGAAGATGATCCTTTACTGCTCAGTTTTTCTCTTTTTTTATTTATTTTAATTTTATTGACATTAGGATTTTTATAAATTATTTTGATTTCTGTCACCCCTAATCCCCAACCATGCTAATGTATACCCTATCTCTCTCTCTTTTTTTTCCCCCTTGCTTTAGTTGTTGTCATTTTTGTTGTGCTGTGTTCTGTGAGAGTAGTTGTGATTCATAGCACCAACCATCCTGGAACTCAACAGGCTGCTCCTAATCTCATGTGATCTATCTCCCTCAGCCTTCCCTGTACTAGGCTTATGAATATAAATTGTTACTCAAGCTTTTGAATTTCCAAAATTAGGAGAAAGAGAAAAAGAGTACTTTTCAAAACGTGCTTCATAGTGCTTGAGGCAAGATTCATTTACAGAGCGTGCAGTGTGGGCAGAAAAGCAATTCTGGTCATCACAAGAACTATAACAACTCAGCTCCACAACACAGGCAGAAAACACATGATAATGTGGTACTGCGTACCACGATAAAGCCATGAGCAATGTGTGAACTTGGTAGAAAGCTCACAACCAATATACTCCTTTAAAGTCCACTAAGTGTATTTTTCTCTCTTCCCCTTCTCCCTGTCCCTCTCACTACCACGTGTTTTAAATTCAAGGAATCGTTGTTATATGATAAATCCTCCATACTTATGGAAACCATGAAACCATTTTAAAAATAATTTCTGACTTAAAGAGGAAAATTTTAGCAGGCTACAGTGCTGCATGCCTGTAGTATAATTACTTAGGAGGCAAGGCAGCTAGCTAAGTAGATTTATACCTGCTTACATTACACAGAGAGACACTATCTCAAAAAAATAAATAAACCAGTCAATAAAAAGCAAAGACAAAACAAAACAAAACAAAAAAACCCTCACAAACTTGGAGATTTTCTAAATCCTAATTGTTCAGGTTCATCACCAGAGTAAAGAAAATGGCTTCTTACCTCATAATAATGTTTTTATATTTATTTGTTTCAATTGTATTTCCCGTACTTCCCATTGCATTATAAAATGATAGTAATTTTTTAATCTATCTTAAGCATTAGGGAGAATAGCTTACTGAGTAATAAATATCTATTTTTGATAATTTTTTTCAAGAATTTTAGGATCTTCCAAGTGACAAATATAGGCATGTACTGGAATTTCAGCAAAAGGATAGAATATTTCATAGGATTTTCTGGGACATCAGGGGTTCTCCAAGCTTCCTGTCATGCCATATGCCAACTCCAGTCTGTCTGCAAAGATGGTCAGCTGGCACGAGTCTTCATGGGATGCTATAATTTGGAATGTAGTCTCAATAAATGCATTCTTCTTTTAGAAAGAAGGATATCTCTGCTATAAAATTCTCTGGATCTATGCCATTCTAGCTTTATTGACTACAGTAAATACACTTTTAATAGGGGCAAATGCCTTCCAGGTTTAATTACGATTAAATTTAACATAGTGTGCAATGAAATTGAGATAATATAGTATTAGGCAATAAAATAAGCTGCTGTTTTCTGTTCATGAAAACAAAATATGTAAGGAAAATACTACTTAATAAAGATAAAATTGTATACATAAATAACATCTGCTGCATTTTGTGCTCTCCCAGGAAAGAGATTTACAATAGTTAGAAGCCACTTATATTGTGACTACTAAACATATACATTTGTGTTTTGTAAATAAGAGTAAGAGGGATCATTTCTAATCATCTTAAAACCAACTCACAGATGGCCAGTACATTATATAAGAATGAACATTTGTTTGAAATTAGTTCTGGGTTTGATACAAACTGTGATCAAACTAATAATAAAGCTATGGTCATTTTTTTTTCTTTATTAATAAAGTTTAGACAGAATTTTTCATAAACAACATTTCTACCTTGAATATAATTTTACTATACTTCTTTCTTAAATAAATTTTGAAATATGCCTTGTTTAATAAGCAATGTTATTTTTACAGTAAAAGAAAAATATGCTCATTTAAAAATATCAATACTGACAACTACAAATCAATAGTTCTATTCCCTATGAAGTAACCAGTAAACGCTAATTAACGCTAATTAATGCTAATTAAATTATAATGCTACAAAAGAATGTAGATCCACTTGGACTTTACTTTTGTACAGGGTGATCAATATGGATTTATTTGCATTTTTCTACTTGTAGACATCATGTTAGAACAGCACCATTGGTTGAAGATGATATCTTTTTTTTTTTCCATTGTATGGTTTTGAATTTTTTGTCAAAAATAAAGTATCCATAGATGTATCCGTTTATTTCTGAGTCTTCATTTGATTCCATTGATCTACCATTCTGTTTCTATGCAAGTCCGACGCAGGTTTTATTTCTGCTGTTCTATAGTACAGCTTGAGATAAGGGATTGAGATATCCCCAGAAGATATTTTATTGTACAGGATTGTTTTAGCTATTCTGATTTTTTTTCCATATGAAATTGAGAATTGTTCATTCAAGGTCTGTAACAAATTGTGTTGGTATTTTGATGGGAATTGCACTGAATCTGTACATTGTTTTTGGTAGGATGGCCATTTTCACTCTGTTAATCCTACCGATCCATGAGCATGGGAGATCTTTCCATCTTCTGAAATCTTCTTCAATTTCTTTCTTCAGAGACTTGAAGATTTTTTCATACAGGATTTTCACTTGCTTGGTTAGAGTCACAGCAAGATAGTTTCTGTTATTTGTGGCTATTGTCAAAGGTGTTGTTTTACTAATATCTTTCTCAGCCTGTTTGTCTTTTGTATATAGGAGGGAGTTGATATAATGTTCTTTTGAAATATATGCACCTTATCCTTGTTCCTTCAAATGCTGATCTCCCCCCCCCTCTGGTTTCAATCCATATATTGCATTGTGATACATATTCTAAGCATCCTGTCTCAACTGTGTGTAAACAGGCCAAAATAAAACAACTAACCACAATGTTGTACAAAGGGAGGAGCCAGAGGGTAGGAAATGAGTGGGAGGAGAAAGGCAAGAGGGAGCTAGGAGAGAGAGCTGGAGGAGAGATCTTGGAACTACGTGGAGATGGACTAAACATAATATTTCACAAAAATCAAGTATAATGGGTAAAATCTAAATGTTAGGAAACTATGAGGGCTTGGAGGTTTAGGAGGAAGTAACTATTGCCCAGAATTGTGTTCTAGGTTAACTAAATAACCCCAGTCTCTGTGTGGTGATTTGGTTATACAGCTGTTTAGGATTAACAGCAGCATTACCAAAAGATATATCAATAGTAAATATTAACCTCCAACTTACAACAGGAGGGCATCAGAATTTTTTTGAGTTAATTTTTTATCCAGCCACTTTGCTGAATGCATTTATCAGCTGAAGGAGTCACTTATGTATACAATCATATCATCTGCAAGTAGTGATACTTTGACTTCTTCCTATCCAAATTGTATCCCCTTGATCTCCTTTAATTGTCTTATTGCTATAGTTAGAACTTCAAGAACTATGTTGAAGAGATAAACATAGAGTTGGAAGCCTTGCTTTATCCATGATTTTAGTGGGAATAATTTAAGTATCTCTCCATTTATTTTGAGGTTAGCTATAGGCTTGCTCTGTATTGCTTTTACTCTATTTAGGTATGTGTTTTGTACCCTTGATCTCTCTAAAACTTTAAATATAAACAGGTATTGAATTTTTTCACTTGCTTTTTTCAGCATCTAAGGAGTTGATCAGTATGTTTATATGGTAGATTACATTGGCAGATTTTTATATGT
Organism: Psammomys obesus; assembly: GCF_907164565.1. Classification (NCBI taxonomy): domain Eukaryota; kingdom Metazoa; phylum Chordata; class Mammalia; order Rodentia; family Muridae; genus Psammomys; species Psammomys obesus. The sequence continues at coordinate 28,582,335 of NW_026596079.1, read as the reverse complement.
TGAAACCCTGCATTCCTGGTATGAAGCCTACTTGTCCATGAGGATATCGTTAATGTGTTCTTGGGTTCAGTTTTTTAGTATTCTCTTGAGTATTTTTATGTCAAAATTCTAGAGTGAGATTGGTTCTGACATTCACTTTCTTTGTTGGGTCTTTGTGCGATTTAGGTATCAAAGTAACTGTTGACTCATAGAATGAGATTGGTAATGTTGCTTTTGTTTCTATTTTGTAGAATAGTTTGAAGAGTATTGGTGTAAGTTCTTCTTTGAAGTTCTAATAGAATTCTGCATTTAAACTTTCTGCACCTGGGCTTTTATTGCTAGGAGACCTCAACATAAAACCAAGAGCACTAAATCTGTTAGAAGAAAAAGTGGGGAAGAGCCTTGACCTCATTGGCACAGGGAACAACTTCCTGAAGAGAACACAGACAGCACAGGCCCTGGGATCAACAATCAATAAGTGGGACCTCAAGAAACTGAAAAGCTTCTGTAAAGGAAAGAGCACTGTCAACAGAACAAAACGACAGCTTACAGAATTTTAAAGAATCTTCACCAACCCAACATCTGACAGAGGGCTAATACCTAGAATATAGAAAGAAGTCAAGAAATCAAATACCAACAAACCAAGTAATTCAATCAAAAAAACGGGGCACAGAGCTAAACAGAGAATTCTTAACAGAAGAAATGAATGGCAGAGAAACACTTAAAGAAATATTTAACATCATCGGGGAAATGCAAATCAAAAAACAACCCTGAGATTCTACTTTACACCCGTTGAATTGCTAAGATCAAAAACTCAAGGGACTACACATGCTGGAGATGGTATAGAGAAAGGGGAACCATTATCCATTGCTAGTGGGAATGTAATCTTGTACAATCAATTTGGAAATCAATCTGATGTTTTTCAGAGAATTAGAAATAGTACTACATCAAGATCCCACTATATCCTTCCTAGGAACGTATCTGAAAGATGCTCAACCATACAACAAGGACTTTTGCTCAGCTATGATCATAGCAGTTTTATTAATAATAACCAGTGAATGGAAATAACCTATATGGAAGAATGGATACAGAAATGGAGCTACATTAACACAATGGAATACTACACAAAAATCAAAAACAAGAAAACCATGGAATTTGCAGGCAAATGGTGCAAATTAGGAACGATCATCCTGAGTGAGGTAACCAACACAGGAGCAAAAAGACACATATGGCATATACTCTCTTATTAGTGGATATTATCTATATAATATAGGATAAACATACTAAAACCTATAGTCCTAAAGAAGCTAAACAACAAGAAGGACACCAAGAAAGAGGCTGAAACTTCACTCTGTAGGGCAAACAGGATAAACATTGGAAGTAGGAAAAGACAGGATCAGGAAAGGATTCTTCCTTAGGGGTCCTCTGAAAGACGCTATCCATCAGGATATCGAAGGAGATACTGAGACTGGTAGCCAAACTTTGGGCGGGGTGCAGGAAATTTTATAGAAGAAGAGTGAGATAGAAAGGCTTGGAGGGGACAGGAACTCAACCTGTAGACCAACAGAACCAAAACACCTGTGCTCAGAAGACCCTGCAGAGACTAATAGTCCAACAAAGGACCATGCATAGAGAGAACCTAGATCCCATGTTCAGAGGAACCCATAGACAGCAAAGTTTCCAAGTGTGTTCCTTAGTAAGGGGGCAGGAGTTGTCTCTGACATGAACTCAGTGGCTGGCTCTTCAGTGTGTGCAGCCTTGCCAGAGAACAGAGTAAGGTGATACATCCAGGCCTGATGAAACTCGATAGGCTAGGATCAGAGAGAAAGGAAGGAGGACCTCCTCTATCAGTGGACTAGGGAAAGGGCATAAGAGGAGATGACTGAGGGTGGGTGGGATTAGAAGGAGACAAGGGAGGGGGCTAAAGCTCTGATACAAAGTAAATAAATTGGAATAAGTAAATAAAGATGAATAATGAGCCATTTTTTTTTTTTTTTTTGACACAGGAGAAAGTAGCTTTATTTTATTTTATTTTATTTTTTTTTTAAACCATGTATGATTTATTCTTTAAGAAGAGCACGGATGATTGGGATTACTGAACTACAAAATTTATATTTCTAGGAAAAATGAATCATACTGTTCCCTTTGGACAATATTTATGCTACTTCATTTTCTTTTTTTTTTTTTTTTTAGTTACATTTTGTTAACTCTGTGTCCCAGCTGTATCCCGCTCCCTCATTCCCTCCCCAACCCCACACTCCCTCCTTGGTCTCCTCCCTGCCCCTTTCCAAGTCCCCTGATAGGGGAGGACCTCCTCCCCTTTCATCTGTCCCTGTTTTATCAGGTATCTTCAGGGCTGGCTGCAAAGTCCTCCTCTGTGGCCTAACAGACTGCTCCTCCCCTGGGGGGAGGTGTCAAACAGCCTGCCCTTGAGATCCTGTTAGAAATAGTCCGTGTCCCCCTTACTTTGGAAAACTACTTGGTTACTGAGCTACCACAGGCCACATCCGAGCAGAAGTTCTAGGTTATATCCATAGATGGTCCTTGGTTGAGTTTCAGTCTCAGAAAAGACCCTGTGCCCAGATATATTTGGTCCTTGTAGAGCTCCTATCCTTTCCATATCATACTAACTTCCCTTCTTTCATATGATTCCCTGCACTCTGCCGAGGGTTTGGTTATGAGTCTTAGTGTCTGCTTTGAAACACTGCTAGGTAGAGTCTTTCAGATGCCTTTTGTGGTAGACTCCTGTCATAAGTTCAAGGCACATCCCATTTGTCTTTCTAAATGAGGATTAATCACCTTCGCCTGTGTCCACTTTCTTGATTATCTTCTTTAGGTGTGTAGATTTCATTATGTTTATCATGTCTTGTAGGTCTATATAAGCGAGTATATACCAAGTTTGTCTTTCTCCTTCTGGGATACTTCACTCAGAATGATCTTTTCTAGATCCCACCACTTACCTGCAAATTTCATGATTTCCTCCTTTTTGATTGCTGAGTAGTATTCCATTGTGTAAAAATACCACAATTTCTGTATCCATTCCTCCGTTGATGGACATCTGGGTTGTTTCCAAGTTCTGGCTATTACAAATAAAGCTGCTACGAACATGGTTGAACAAATGTCCTTGTTGTGTACTTGAGCAAATTTAAAAAAGAATGTAGAGAACACCAACAGTACAGGCTCTAAGAGCAACAATCAATAAATGGGACCTTATGAAACTGAAGAGCTGTAAAGCAAAGGACACTATCATCAGAACAAAATGACAGCCTACAGACTAGGAAAGGATCTTTAACAACCTTATATCTGACAGAGGGCTATTATCCAGAATATATAAAGAACTAGAGAAGTTAAACAGCAATAAATCAAGCACTGAGACTTGATTTATTGATTTATTGATTACTAAGACTCATAATCAAACCTTGGGCAGAATGCAAGGAATTATATGAAAGAAGGGAGAGTTAGTATGACCTGGAGAGGACAGGAGCTCCACAAGGACCAAATATATCTGGGCACAGGGATTTTCTAAGAGACTGTTTCTCCAACCAATACCATGTATGCATATAACCTAGAACCTCTGCTCGGATGTAGCCCATGGTAGCTCAGTATCCAAATGGGTACCCTACTAAGGGGAGCTAGGATTATTTCTGACATGAAGTCAATGGCTGGCTCTCTGCCCACCCCCCACGCCCGAGGGAGGAGCAGCCTTGCTAGACCACAGAATAGGACATTGCAGCAAGTCCTCGAGATACCTGATAAGCTAGGGTCAGATGAAGAGGAGGAGGACTTCCCTATTGGTGGACTTGGAAAGAGTCAGGAAGGAGATGAGGGAGGGAGGAGATGAGGGAGGGAGGAAATGAGGGAAGGAGGGTGGGTTTGGGAGGGAATGAGGGAGGGGGCTACAGCTGGGATACAAAGTAAATAACTGTGATTAATATAAAAAATAAAAATAAAAAAGAATGTAGATAACTTACCATGTAATGGCTTAATTTTAATTGAATATTTTTAAATAGTGAATATATTCAATCATAAGTACATTTTTCAAACTCTCAGCAATGAATCACTCTCAGTAGTAATACTCTTATTTATTTATTTATTTATTTATTTATTTATTTATTTATTTATTTATTTATTTATTTATTTATTACAATTTGTTCACTTTGTATCTTAGCTGTATCCCCCTCTGTCTCCTCCAGTCAACTCCTCCCAGTCCCATCAACTATGACCCTCCCCCTATACCCCTCCTCTAGTCCATTGGTAGGGGACTATTTGACCCTGGCCTATCAGGTCTCATCAAGGCTGGTTGCATTGTCTTCCTCTGTGGTCTGGCAAGGCTGCTCCCTCAAGGGGGAGGTGATCAAAGTGTAGGCCACTGATTTCATGTCAGAGACAACTAGCACCACCTTTACCAGCACCTACAATTTGCTAATAGCACCTCAAATTTTTAGTTTCAGGAGGTCTAATTTCTTAGCTGTTAGTTTTTTTTGGTAGTTTTTGTTCTATAAGTTTTTTTTTAATTTTATTTTTCTTATTAGTTACATTTTGTTAACTCTGTGTCCCAGCTGTATCCCACTCCCTCATTCCCTCCCCAACCCCACACTTCCTCCCTTCTCTCCTCCCTGCCCCTTTCCAAGTCCACTGATGGGGAGGACCTTCTCCCCTCCCCTTTCATTTGACCCTGTTTTATCAGGTATCTTCAGGGCTGGCTGCAAAGTCTTCCTCTGTGGCCTAACAGGACTTCTCCTCCCTTGGGGGTGGGGTGGGGAGGTCAAAGAGCCTGCCCTAAAGATCCTGTTAGAAATAGTCCTTTTTCCCCTTACTTTGGAAAACTACTTGGTTACTGAGCTACCATGGGCCACATCCGAGCAGAACTTCTATGTTATATCCATAGAGGGTCCTTGGTTGAGTGTCAGTCTCAGAAAAGACACTGTGCCTGGATATATTTGGTCCTTGTGGAGCTCCTATCCTTTCCATATCATACTAACTCCACTTCTTTCATATAATTCCCTGCACTCTGCCGAGAGTTTGGTTATGAGTCTCAGTGTCTGCTTTGAAACACTGCTAGGTAGAGTCTTTAAGATGCCTTTTGCAGTAAACTCCTGTCATACGTTCAATGGACATCACATTTGTCTTTCTAAATGAGGATTGATCATCTTCGTCCGTGTCTGCTTTCTTGATTATCTTCTTTAGATGTGTAGATTTCATTCTGTTTATCATGTCTTGTAGGTCTATATGAGCGAGTATATACCATGTTTGTCTATCTCCTTCTGGGATACTTCACTGAGAATGATCTTTTCTAGATCCCACCATTTGCCTGCAAATTTCATGATTTCCTCCTTTTTGATTGCTGAGTAGTATTCCATTGTGTAAAAATGCCACAATTTCTGTATCCATTTCTCCGTTGATGGACATCTGGGTTGTTTCCAGGTTCTGGCTATTACAAATAAAGCTGCTACAAACATGGTTGAACAAATGTCTTTGTTGTGTACTTGAGCAAATTTTGGGTATATACCTAGGAGTGGTATAGCTGGGTCTTGATGTAGCACTATTCCTAATTGTCTTAGAAAGCGCCAGATTGACTTCCAAAGTGGTTGTACCAGTTTACATTCCCACTAGCAATGAAGGAGGGTTCCCCTTTCTTCACAACCTCTCCAGAATGTGTTGTCACTTGAGTTTTTGATCTTGGCCATTCTGATGGGTGTAAAGTGAAATCTCAGGGTTGTTTTGATTTGCATTTCCCTAATGGCTAATGAAGTTGAGCATTTCTTTAAGTGTTTCTCTGCCATTCGATGTTCCTCTATCGAGAATTCTCTGTTTAGCTCTGTTCCCCATTTTTTAATTGGATTACTTAGTTTACTGGTTTTCTGCTTCTTTAGTTCTTTATATATACTGGATATTAGCCCTCTATCAGATAAAGGGTTGGTGAAGATTCTTTCCCAATCTGTAGGCAGTCATTTTGTTTTGATGACAGTGTCCTTTACTTTACAGAAGCTTTTCAGTTTCATGAGGTCCCATTTATTGATTGATGCTCTTAGAGCTTGTGCTGTTGGTGTTCTGTTCAGGAAGTTCTCTCCTGTGCCAATGAGTTCTAGGCTGTTCTGCACTTTTTTTCCAACTGATTAAGACTATCTGGTTTTATGTTGAGGTCTTCAATCCACTTGGACTTTAGTTTTGTGCAGGGTGATAAATATAGATCTATTTTCATTTTTCTGCATGTAGACATCCAGTTGGTCCAGCACCATTTGTTGAAGATGCTGTCTTTTTTCCATTGAATGGATTTGGCTTCTTTGTCAAATATCGAGGATTCATAGGTGTGTGGGTTTATTTCTGGGTCTTCTATGTGGTTCCAATGATCCTCCTTTCTGCTTCTATACCAATACCATGCAGTTTTTATTACCATTGCCCTGTAGTACAGCTTGAGATCTGGGATGGAGATACCTCCAGATGATCTGTTGTTGTACGGATTATTTTGGAGATTCTGGGTTTTTTGTTTCTCCATATGAAGCTGAGAATCTTTTTTTCAAGGTCTGTAAAGAATTGAGTTGGTATTTTGATGGGAATTGCATTGAATCTATAGATTGCTTTTGGCAGGATGGCCATTTTCACAATGTTAATCCTACCAATCCATGAGCACAGGAGATCTTTCCATCTTCTGAGATCTTCTTCGATGTCTTTCTTCAGAGACTTAAAGTTTTTCTCAAACAGGTCTTTCACTTGCTTGGTTAGTGTCACCCCAAGGTACTTTATGTTATTAGTGGCTATTGTGAAGGGTGTTGTTTCCCTAATTTCTTTCTCAGCCTTTTTGTCTTTGGTATACAGCAGGGCTCCTGATTTTTTTGAGTTGATTTTGTATCCTGCCACTTTGCTGAAGGTGTTTATCAGCTGAAGGAGTTTCCTGATTGAATTTTTGGGGTCGCTCATGTATACTATCATATCATCTGCAAATAGTGACACTTTAACTTCTTCCTTTCCAATTTGTATCCCCTTGATCTCCTTTAGTTGTCTTATTGCTCTGGCTAGGACTTCAAGTACTATGTTGAAGAGATATGGAGACAATGGACACCTTATCTTGTCCCTGATTTCAGTGGGATTGATTTAAGTTTCTCTCCATTGAGTTTGATGTTGGCTATAGGCTTGCTGTATATTGCCTTTACTATCTTTAGGTATGTGTCCTATATCTCTGATTGTTCTATATTTTTAAATATATTTTTAATGTCTATACTACTGTGTTCCTGATTAAAAACATTTCCTACTTTGTGGCTATGACTTCATGCACATTCCTGCCTGTTTTGCCCTCTACCCTATTCAGCATATTGATTCTTATATTCAGCGTTTTGATCTATTCAGAGATTTTTGTAAGATGATAGATAAGAATATAGCTTTATCTTCTTCACTATACATATACATATCCAGTTTAACAAGGACCGCTTGCATTAATTTTTTTTGAGTGTGTGTGTTCTTTATTTTATTTTTTAAAAATTCTTTATTAATTACACTTTATTCACTTTGTATCCCCCCTGTGATTTCCTCCCTCCTCCTGTCCCAATCTCTCCCTTCCTCCACCCTCTACACACATGCCCCTCCCCAAGTCCACTGATAGGGGAGGTCTTCTTTTCCTTCCTTCTGATCCTAGTCAATTAGGTCTCATCAGGAGTGGCTGAATTGTCTTCTTCTGTGGCCTAGTAATGCTGCTCAACCCCCCCCCCCCGCTCAGGAGGAGGTAATTAAAGAGCAAGCCAATCAGTTCATGTCAGAGACAGTCCCTGTTCCTATCACAATGGAACCCACTTGGACACTGAACTGCCATGGGCTACATCTGTGTAGGGGTCTTAAGTTATCTCCATGCATGGTCCTTGTTTGGAGTATCAGTCTCAGGAAAGAACCCTGTGCTCAGATTTTTTGGTTCTGTTGCTCTCCTTGTGGAATTTCTGTCCTCTCCAGATCTTACTATTTCCCATTTCTTTCATAAGATTCCCTGTACTCTGCCCAAAGGTTGCCTGTAAGTCTCAGCTTCTGCACTGAGAGTCTTCAGGGCAGAGCCTTTCAGAGGTCCTCTATGTCAGGCTCCTGACTTGTTCCCTCTTTTCTCCTTCTTCTGATGTCCATCCTCTTTGCCTTTCTGGATAGGGATTGAACATTTTAACAAGAGTCCTCCCTCGTGATTAGTTTCTTTAGGTGTACAGATTTTAGTAGGTTTATCCTATATTATATGTCTATATGAGTGAGTATATACCATGTATATCTTTTTGCTTTTGGGATAGCTCACTCAGGATGATCCTTTCCAGATCCCACCATTTACCTGAATATTTCGTGATTTCCTTGTTTTTTATTGTTGAGTAATACTCCATTGTGTAGATGTACCACAATTTCTATATCCATTCTTTCACTGAGGGGCATCTGGGCTGTTTCCAGCTTCTGGCTATTACAAATAAAGCTGCTAAAATCATGGTTTATTATTGTGTTTTTATTGTTTACTTGAGTCTCATTTGGGTATATGCCTAGGAGTGGTATAGCTGGATCTTGAATTGCTTAAATTTCTTTCAACATGTTTATTACTGGCTACGTTGTTCAAAATCAGGTAGCTGTAGGGTTACAGGTGGGTCTTGATTCTATCCCAATATTCAATTTGTCTGTTTTTATTATCATATCTCTCTAATTTAACTGGAAATGTTGATACATGAACTGCTATTTGGTATTTTTCATTTTATTGTTCATGATTTTCTATCTTTGGCATTTACTGGGTAAATTTGTCCATATATTAGCAAGAAATAGCTTGAAATTTTAATCAAATCAATGTGCTGTAATTTAATAAATTAGGAGATGAAAGCACAGCCACAGAAGATAGTGACAGTGAATGCATGGCATTTTGTTGTAGCTTAGCCTAAGTCATATCTGCTCATTTTATCCGAGAAATTGTATTTTATACAGAGTCTTGGATAATGATGTGAAAAAAGTTACAGGAAAATATCAGAACATAACTTTTTATTCTCAGTTTCCAGCAAATAAAATATGTGTTGGCATAGACTATAATGTCCAAAAAGTCAGTGAAAATGTTTAAATTTAGGAAATTAGGACTTTGATTCTTATTTTTCTCAGTTATTATGCAATGCAGAAAGACAGCTGAGTTAATTCACAAAACAAATCACTTTATTCTTTAATAGATAGTGCTTTTGCTTGCCCATAATAATGTTCTGATGTATGTGTTCATATGTGCACATGCTGATGTGCATATATGTGGGAAAGAAGGTGAAAGTGAAGTTGTGACACAGTGACATGTGGCAGGAAAAAAGTAGCTCATTTCCCCTTGAACACTCAAAGACAAAAAAAAATCTACAAATACTATATATAAGCTTTCTGTAGACAAGTGCACTTTGCCAAATTCTATAATGTAAATACCAGAATATTGAGAGCCAGAGTAGGATCACAGAGTAAGGGATTGACTGGGATGAAATAAAAATTTTAATCAGTACTGAGATTTTAAAAAATCCAAGAGGAGGACTTTGCAGCCAGCCCTGAAGATACCTGATAAAACAGGGTCAGATGAAAGGGGAGGAGGTCCTCCCCTATCAGTGGACTTGGAAAGGGGCAGGGAGGAGACCAGGGAGGGAGTGTGGGGTTGGGGAGGGAATGAGGGAGCGGGATACAGCTGGGACACAGAGTTAACAAAATGCAACTAAAAAGAAAAATAAAAAAAAAAGAAAAGAAAAAAAAATCCAAATGACGTATTGAAACCAATGTTCAAATAGCAGATCCACTGATATGAATGAAAAAGCTGAGGTCCATAGTCTCTGAAAGAAACAGATGCTGTGAGCAGCAGGTCGATGACAGTGTGACTGGCACAAATGCAACTGTGAATAATACTCTTAACTGACCCAGAGAACTAGTCACACGCACAGAAAAGTGCATTCAGATCACTCACCTAATAGTTTTACACTTGATCTTAGTAAAAATGACAAAAGTAGCCACTCTGAGGCCTCAGCACTTTTGAGTAACAAAGTATAATGATATATAATGTTCAAAGAAGTAATGATATCTGCAGTATGACCTGAGTTGTATAAGAAAATTGACTGACATATCATAACGATGTCTTTGATTTTGTGTGGTACATATAACAGAAATGTTGTAACTCTACAATACATTGCACTCAATGATGCTAAAAATATAAATGACAAACTCACTTAAGTTCTTTTCAGAAATGTAGAGAGATAGGGATAAAATAAAAGATGAAAATACTCAGCAATGACTTGGAGAAAAGCTGACAGTTGGTGAATGAAGGTAACTTAGAAAAAGGACATTTTTTACTGCCCAAAACAAAAGTGAAAAATAGACATAGCCAGATAAATTAAAAATAAGTCCAGAAAGAACCAATTGTTCTTTTTATATATGTGAACTGTCCATATATATGAACATATGCATATATACATGTATATGGAGATATATGTGCATATATGTATAGGTATATATATGTATATGGAAATACATACACATATATGGGAAGAAGACACAAATTGATATATTTTGTTTGTGAATATATATGAGAATACATGGAGCATATATATGTATGAATGTAGCTGCAAATTATGAAACACAAAGTTGCCAAGATTTTAAAAGGTATCAAGGAGGGAGAAGAATGAAAGTGAAAAATTATGTAATTATACTATGTTCTCAAATAAATATGAGAATAAATAAAATTTTAAAAGTAATAATGTTCCAAAATTAATGGAAATCTTGATAAGACAAATGAGGCAATAGTAGAGGTCAGTTTGGTAATTCATTAAATAATTTAACTGGTTATGTGAAATAATAAGCTGTACTGTTAAACTTTTACCAAAATAATGCTGAAAATCCATGTTGTGTTTTGACATATCCTTGGCTTTTATTTCAAAAATATCACCTTTATATTATATAGAAAATGACTCATATTGAAGCAATGAGTCAAGTGATAGAGCTAACATGCAAGGCTTACAAAAAGGAGGGATAATACTTTTAAAAAGAAATAGGGATGCTGAGACTGGAGAAATCATTTGGTGTTTAAGAGCATTTATTGTTCTTTCAAAGACCATGTGCTCTGCTTCCAGGAACCACAGCATATGGCTCTCAACCAGTAACTCTAGCTCCAACTGACCTAATTTCCTCTTACCTCCTTATATGCCTGCATGCATGTGATACACACAAATTCATGGAGGCACATATAGATACATGTACATTAAAATAAATAAGAAGGTGATAGATACATAGATGCTAGGTAGATAGATAGGTAGATGGATAGATAGATAGAGCCTTTAAAATAGGAATACTATGTGGATTTGATGTGTTAATTAGTGATTACAAAATGATTAAAACAAATAAATTGTTATGTTTTTTAATAACACTTACAGATTTGATACAAGGCTGATTACATTTACCAAGAGATATTGAAATTCCAACAACCAACACACAGAGCATCACACTTTATTTCTATCAGAGATCACAATTTCAGAAATAAATGTGTTTTCAATTACTAGAATAAACAGACATAAGAAGAATAACTCAACATTGGTATGGAAGTGTTGGTGGCCCCCAAACAATGCAAGCTTGTAATTTTGGTGAACTCCATTATTAGATATACCTTACATTCTGGCTGCTCAATATGGATAAATCAATCACAAACTATCAGGAAACATTTTTTCTTCTAGAGATATCTTTTGGTGCCAGAAGTTGTTATGCAGGTTACTGTGAAGAAAATTTTTTTTTACAGATTTAGTTCTATGTCTGCTTTCTAATTCTACGTTAAACTTGGAAATATGATGAATATCTCATTTAAAACTTCATTAAGAAATTGAAAATAACAGAGGAGTTTAAGTATTTAAATTTTGAATAATTTAGCTTTCTTAAATAAGTATGTAAAGTAATGATTAAAATCATGTTGCTGTGTTTTAATTCATCGAAGAGGCTTATGAATTTATGAAGACCTAAACAGACATAATCAACTGAACAGGAGAGCGTCCTTGTCTTTAATCGCTTCACTTTTCATATTCCTTTTTTTTATTAAATTTTTATTTTTTAATATTAGTTACAGTTTATTAACTTTGTATCCCAGCTGTAGCCTGCTTTCTCTTTCCTTTCCAATCCTACCTTCCCTCCCTCATCTCCTCCCTGCCCCTTTCCAAGTCCACTGATAAGGGAGGTCCTCCTCCCCTTCCATCTGACCCTAGATTATCAGGTCTCTTCAGGACTGGCTGCAATGTCCTCCTCTGTGGCTTAGCTATCACTGGATTTCTACTGAGGTAGTTTGACCCTTGAAATATAATTTGATTTTACTTTGAATTTAGTCATCATCAGGTGCAGTGGTATATCTGAAGTTGCCATCTTTGTTCTAATAAGAATGATATGGATGATATGAGGCAAAAGAGTACTCTCTCTATGAAGGACAGTACAATTTAAGTTACACTTGTATCATCAGGTTCAGAATCTACTTCATAAAATTTATGATGAGAAAAAAGATTTTGTTTAACTTCATTTAAATTATTTTTGATGTCCGTGTATTCACTATGTATAACACAGTATTATATGGACATTATAACTCAGTTACATTGAGGTAATTAACAAAATGTTTACTTGTATAATAAGAACAGTAATATCTACTTTCTTATTAATTTTAAAAGTGCTCTAATAATTATAGTCATTGTAATGCCATAGACCTCTTGGATTTCTTTTTCCACTAACATATATATACGTATATTATGTACATATATATGTGTGTGTGTGTATATATATGTGTGTGTGTATATATATATATATATTTTGACAAATTTTCTCATACCTTACCCAGTCCAGTTGCAGCAAACTCACTTTTACTATCTATATCTATGAATTTAATTTTACAGTTCACATATAGATAAGATCATGTTTCTTCTATTTGTCTGCCCCTGGCTGATTTCATTTAAACATATTCAGAGTGTATTCATACATGCAAAAGTCAATTTTATATCCTTCCTATTGTGAGCAGTTCCATAATTAACATGAGAGTAAGGGTATCTCTGCAAATGGAAATACACCTGTATGCATGCATGGATAACACTCAATCATGAAAGAGAAGCAAATCTTATCATTCGTGACACGAAAGATGAATGCAGAGGGACAGTATTTTCACTAAAAAAATCTTTGAATGGAAAGACAAATATTGAATTATTTCATGCACATGCTGACTCTAAATGTATTTATTTCATTGAAAAAGGAAGCAGAGAAAGATATGGAAATGGATGTCTGAAATGCTGACACTCAGAGGGCTGAGACAGAGATGATTATGAGTTGAGGACAATCTGGACTTCATTCTGACAGTCTCTCAAAAATAACAAAACAGAGATGGGAAGAAGGCAGAGGGAGGAAAAATTGTAACAAGGACAGAGGTGACGGGGAAATATAATGAAATGGTTGATATAACTACTTTGAAGCTGTGATGGGACAAAACACAATTAATGAACACTTACATATCTAAATTTTATTGACAATAAAGTAAATTTAAAGTATTCATTCTCATTCACTATTCAACCACATTTCAAAGTACTCAAAGTTGTAAACTAAATAGATAGCCAGTTTCTATAGACTGGGAAAGGATCTTCACCAACCATATCTCTGACAGAGGGCTAATATCCAGAATACATAAAGAACTCAAGAAGCTAAAAAGAAACAAATCAAGTAATCCAATTAAAATTAGGGTATACAGCTAAACTAGAATTCTCAACAGAGGAATATGGAATGGTGAAGAAACACTTTAAAAAATGCTCAATGTCCTTAGTCATCAGGGAAATGCAAACCAAACTGATCCTGAGATTTCACCTTACACCCATCAGAATGGCCAAGATGAAAAATTCAAGTGACAGCACATGCTGGAGAGGTTGTGGAGAAAGGGGAATCATTGCTGGTGGGAGTGTAACCTCGTACAACCACTTTGGAAATCCTGGTGCTTTCTCAGAAAGTTAGAAATAGTGCTACCTCAATATCCAGCTATCCCACTCCTAAGCATATAACTAAAATATGCTCTAGTATACAACAGTTTCTTATAATCATTGACTTTACATTTAATAACACAAAAATTTGTTGTGTGATAAATTTATGTCAAATAGTTTCAGATTATTCTTGGCCAGGCAAATTGTAGGTTATAGAATATTTTATCATATTTCCAAATATAATTATTGATGGAAATTTAAACAAAAAGGAGTATTGCATATGCACAATTATTTAATACCAGTTAAAATTATGAGAACAAAATATTAATTATTAGAGATTTTTACAGTTTTGACAGGTTTTTTTCTATACTGAATCTTATTTATGTAGTCATGACAAATTATTAACCAATGCATATAAATGTAATGTAAATTTTTGAGTTTATATTTTAATGTTTATAATATTTACATAAGATTTTAAGTATAAAATATATTGTAGCAAAGTATTTAGAATAATAATTTAATTCAAAATTTACCTCTCAGTGTATATCTCATGGGGAATTTCTTTTTTTCATTATTTCTTCTGTATTTATTTTATTAATTCTTAATATTGGCTCATGTCAGGTTCCTTGTTTATTTTTGCTTCCAGTGCAGTGAATTAAAAGTTTAAAGTATTACATTGTTATAATAGTAAAAGAGTTCATGGTTTTCAGCCTGAAAACATGCTCTCGCATTTCTGTGTCCCTCGCTGAGATAGGGGCTCATACACAGGAAGAGACATTGACTGTGTGGGAGAGACAAGAGAATGTCTGGGGAGAGAGTAATCGGGAGCTTTAGACATGCATGAAAATGGTAGAGGAGAAATTTAGTAGAAATAATGCTTCACTGTTCAGTAATCATTTCCTCCTTTTCTTCTGTTTCCCTGACAGAATGAGATTCATTGTTGTTGTTTTGGTTTGGTTTTTGATGTTCAAAGCAAACAAGTAAAGACATCCTATAGATGGGTGCTGCAGGTGATGCTCTGGTGCCTGTTGAATCTGTCCTGTCCTTACTTTATTTCCCTTTTACACTGTTAAGTTCTCTTATTAGGTGAGTTCTTTTTTCTTAATTAATCAGTTCATTCAATTTGTATCCCAACTGTAGCCTCCTCCTTTCTCCCCTCTCTATCCTACCCTCCCTCCATCTTCTTTACCCATACCCCTCCCCTAGTCCACTGACAGGGGAGGTCTTGTAAATCATCCTGGGATAGGTTTTCTTATTCAGAGTTAAAGATTCAAAAAAAGTTTGTACACATAAACTTTCCCACCAATCATGCTCAAAATGTTCCCAACAGCCATGTTCGCATTGATTTTCTTCATCTTCACTACTTCAAAAAATAACATTTTATTGAAAATATAGAGCAGACACTGAGACTTACGGCCAACTGTTGAGCAGAGTGCATGGAATCTTATGTAAGAAGTGGGAAATAGTAAGAGCTGGAGAGGACAGGAACCCCACAAGGAGCACAACAGAACCAGGAAATTTAAACAGGCATCTTCCCAGAGACTCATACTCCAACCAAGTACCATGCATGGAGATAACCTAGAACCCCTGCACAGATGTAGCTCATGGCAATTTAGTGTCCAAATGGGTTACATAATAATGGGAAGAGGGACTGCTTCTGACATAATCTAATTGGCCTTCTCTTTGATCACCTTGCTCTGAGGCGGGAGCAGCCTTAACAGGCCAAAGAAGATGACAATGCAGCCACTCCTGATGTGATCTGATAGATTAAGATCAGAAGGAAGGAGAGGAGGACCTCCCCTATCAGTGGACTTGGGGAGGGGTATGCGTGAAGAAGGGGGAGGGAAGGTGGGGCCTGGTGTATCCCTTATGGGGGGATACAAAGTGAATATAGTATAATTAATAAAATAAAAAAAGTTTCAAAAAAAAGAAAATATATTTTTCATAAAACATATTCTGATTAAAGTTTTTCCCTCTCCCAACTTCTCCAAAGTCCTTCTTCTTCCCATTCCCCAAATCCATATTCTATCCCTTTCTCACTCATTTGAAAGCAATCTAGCACGTAGTAATAATAAAATAAGATATAATAAAAACAAACAGATTTTTTTTCATTGGAAAAATAACTCTTTAATATATGTTGATTTAATTTTTTAATATTTTTTATTTTTAAATAATTTTATACATTGACTTGTATCCCAGCTGTAGCCCTCTCTCTCTTTCCCTCCCAATCCTCCCCTCCCTCCCTCATCTCTTCCCTGCTCCCTTCCGAGTCCCCTGAGAAGGGGTGTCCTCCTCTTCTTCCATCTGGTCCTAGCTTACCAGGTATCTTCAGGATGGTTGCAATGTCCTTATCTGTGGCCTAGCAAGACTGCTCTTCCCTCAGGGGGAAGGGGAAGCTCATGAGTTTATGTCAGAAAAAATTCCTGTCCCCCTTACTAGGGAACCCACTTGGATACTGAGCTACCATGGGCTATGTCTGAGCAGGGGTTGTAGGTTATATCCATGCATGGTTCGTGGTTGGTAGCCTACCACAGAAGGCACCTGAAAGACTCTACCTAGCAGTGTATCAAAGCAGATGCTGAGACCCATAACCAAACTTTCGGCAGAGTGTAGGGAACCATATGAAGGAAGGAGGAATTAGTATATCCTAGAGGGGACAGGGATCCCCACAAGGTCCAAATATATCTGAGCACAGGGGTCTTCTATGAGACTGTTTATCCAACAAACAGAATTTAATCACAGAAAAATATAGCCATAGAAAAAACACAAGAAACACATACAGACTCAATTTCATAAGAAACTGGAAATAAATATACCCCAGTATCACACTTGGACATATACCCAAAGAACTCTACATTCTACCCCAAAGACACTTGCTCAGCCAATGTTCATTGTTTCTCTATTCATGATATCTAAAAATTGGAAACAGGCTGGATGTCTTACAACAGATTACTAGAAAAGAAAATGTGGTAAATTTATACTATGAAATATTGTACAGCTGCTATAAAACAAGGACAAATGGAACTGTAAAATTTGCAAGTAAATGGATGGAGTTAGGAAAATATATATACTGTGTAGTATCCCTGCCTTCAGAAAAAAATGGTTTATATCCACTTTGTGTGTGTGTGTGTGTGTGTGTGTGTGTGTGTGTGTGTGTGTGTGT
>NW_026596079.1:28533329-28565258 GCF_907164565.1 Psammomys obesus | reverse complement strand
TGTGTGTGTGTGTGTGTGTGTGTGTGTGTGTGTGTGTGTGTGTGTGTATCTTATTTGTTGCTAAAGAGACTAAAGAAGTTAGGTATAAAGTAAGTGAATAAGAATGCTTTCCGATCTCCCGTGCTCATGGATTGGTAGGATAAACATTGTGAAAATGGCCATCCTGCCAAAAGCAATCTACAGATTCAACACAATTCCCATCAAAATACCAACTCAATTCTTTACAGACCTTGAAAAAAAGATTCTCAGCTTCATAGGGAGAAACAAAAAACCCAGAATCTCCAAAACAATCCTGTACAACAACAGATCATCTGGAGGTATCTCCGTCCCCGATCTCAAGTTGTACTACAGAGCAATAGTAATAAAAACTGCATGGTATTGGCATAAAAACAGAAAGGAGGATCAATGGAACCGCATAGAAGACCCAGAAATAAATCCACACACCTATGAATCCTCGATTTTTGACAAAGAAGCCAAAACCATTCAATGGAAAAAAGACATCATCTTCAATAAATGGTGCTGGTCCAACTGGATGTCCACATGCAGAAAAATGAAAATAGATCTATATTTATCACCCTGCACAAAACTAAAGTCCAAGTGGATCAAAGACCTCAACATAAAACCAGATACTCTAAATCTGTTAGAAGAAAAAGTGGGGAACAGCCTAGAACTCATTGGCACAGGAGACAACTTCCTGAACAGAACACCAACAGCACAGGCTCTAAGAGCAACAATCAATAAATGGGACCTCATGAAACTGAAAAGCTTCTGTAAAGCAAAGGACACTGTCATCAAAACAAAACGCCTGCCTACAGATTGGGAAAGAATCTTCACTAACCCTTTATCTGATAGAGGACTAATATCGAGTTATACAAAGAACTAAAGAAGCTGAAAAGCAGCAAACCAAGTAATCCAATTAAAAAATTGGGGAACAGAGCTAAACAGAGAATTCTTGACAGAGGAATATCGAATGGCAGAGAAACACTTAAAGAAATGCTCATCCTCATTAGCCATCAGGGAAATGCAAATCAAAACGACCCTGAGATATGACCTTACACCCATCAGAATGGCCAAAATGAAAAACTCAAGGGACAACACATGCTGGAGAGGTTGCGGAGAAAGGGGAACCCTCCTCCACTGCTGGTGGTAATGTAAACTGGTACAACCACTCTGGAAATCTATCTGGCGCTTTCTAAGACAATTAGGAATAGTGTTTCCTCAAGACCCAGCTATACCACTGCTAGGTATATACCCAAAGTTTGCTCAAGTACACAAAAGGGATATTTGCTCAACCATGTTTATAGCAGCTTTATTTGTAATAGCCAGAACCTGGAAACAACCCAGATGTCCATCAACTGAGGAATGGATACAGAAATTGTGGTATTTTTACACAATGGAATACTACTCAGCAATCAAAAAGGAGGAAATCATGAAATTTGCAGGCAAATGGTGGGATCTAGAAAAGATCATCCTGAGTGAAATATCCCAGAGGGAGAAAGACAAACATGGTATATACTCACTTATATAGACCTATAAGATATGATAAACATAATGAAATCTGTACACCTAGAAAAGATAATCACGAGAGCAGACATGGGGTAAGATGATCAATCCTCGTTTAGAAAGACATATGGGATGTGCATTGAATGTATGACAGGAGTCTACTGAGCGCATTTGAAAGACTCTAACTAGCAGTGTTTTCAAAGCAAAGACTCATGACCAAACCTTTGGCAGAGTACAGGGAATCATAAGAAAGAAGGGGAGTTAGTCTGATGGGGAAAGGATAGGAGCTCCACAAGGACCAAATATATCTGAGCACAGGGTCTTTTCTGAGACTGACATGCAACCAAGGACCATGTATGAATATAACGTAGAACCTCTGCTCAGATGTAGCCTGTGGTAGCTCAGTAACCAATTGGTTTCCCATAATGAGGGGAACAAGGACTATTTCTAACAGGAACTCAATGACTGGCTCTTTGGCCTCCCCTCCCCCCAAGGGAGGAGCAGTCCTGTTAGGCCACAGAGGAGAGCTTTGCAGCCAGTACTGAAGATACCTGAGAAAACAGGATCAGACGAATGAGGAGGAGGTCCCTCCTATCAGTGGACTTGGAAGGGGCACGGTGGAGATGAGGGAAGGAAGGAGGGACTGGGAGGGAATGAGGGATCGGGACACGGCTGGGATACAGAGTTAATAAAATGTAACTGATAAGAAAAAAATAAAATTCAAAAAAAAAAAAAAAAAGAATGCTTTCCCAGGAAGGAGACAGAATACATAGCTATGAATCTGTTGGTGAGAGGAGAGCTGGAATGGGAGGGTCAAAGGGAAGAAGGAGGGGAGAGGGAAAAAGAAGAGGTAACAGAACAGAAATTAAAACTGAAAGCCATTTGTGTGCTTGTATTGACCATGTCAGGAAAGAAGGTTCATATACATGCATGAAAACTTAGAAAGGACCTCCAATAATGAAGGAGAAGAAACTACAATTAGAAACCACCGACCCAGCTACAAATTCTATTCTACAGTGATGATGTGCCTGAAAGATATTCTGTTGCAAGAGTGGTGAATATGTGGTGATAGTAACCGACCACCATTGGACTGGATTTATGACCTCCTCCATGACCAAGGCTACCACAGCAGCAAATAACCTGGGACTAGGAGGTTCATGAACTTAGCTAAGGGAAACACTGTAATAGGAAATTAATTACTTCTGTTTTGCTAAAGGAATGCAGCAATGTAGTGAATTCTACAACATTCATTTATAGTCAGAGATTAGTGTCTTGCTCTGCCGTATTTGGAGAAGCTTCCTCTTGCAATAAGTAGGTGAGAACAGATACAAAGACCCACAAACTAGTCATTAAGGCAGGAAAGAGAGACCTTGGAACACTCAGCCTAAAATTGGATATTTCTGTCAAATATTTCTCCATATGACTCATGTAACCTTGTGCAAGACTGACTGAGCTAGTGGGATAGAAGATATCAAGGTAAAAATGGTCTTCTATGCACAAAACTGCTGACACACATATGAATTCACAGAGACCATGGCAGCATGCACAGTCTTGGCCTGATGAGGTTCCAGTGCTGAAAGGGAAACAACCACAAGTTCTAGTGTCTCTACCCCAGGCTAGCCCAGAGGGAAGGGGAGGAGGACCTCCCCTATCAGTGGACTTGGAGAGGGGTAGAGAGAAGATGAAGGAGGGCAGGTGGGAATGGGAGGAAATGAGGGAAGGGGATACAGCTGGGATACAAAGTTAATAAACTGTAAATAATATTAAAAAAACAAAAATTAAAAAAAGAAAATGTCCCACAAAGGAAAATATTTTTCATCAACAGATTCTTATTAGGAATATAAACCACACTTAAAGGCAGGCTCTTGCTTAGCAGTTGATGATGTTAACTAAACAAACTTAATTCCTGCAAGTTTCTTTCTCTCTCTCTCTCTCTCTTTCTCTCTGTGTGTGTGTGTGTGTGTGTGTGCGTGTGCATGTGTGTGTGTGTGTGTGTGTGTGTGTGTGTGTGTTTCATCATATTTCTTTATCTGGGTATTTTTGTTAAACCCTTACTATAAGTATATTTGCTCACCTTTCTATGACCCCATTTGGCTGAAATTTTTGAAAGTACGTTTCTACAAGCTATCTTTGATCACTTACATTACAATCCTAAATCAACCAAAAATTTCTGCAGGGTTTCAAACAGAGCATAGAGCACATTCAAAATCTCTGGACGATGAACGTATGCAGTTTCAGAACTAGCACACACAACTATGGCAAGAATTCTGCAGAGGAAATGATGAAGTCAAACACAGCAAACCTATTAGTCAAACTATCACTCTGGGGCAAGATGGAGCCCTGGAGCGATGAGAGATTCTCACTCTGTTAAGAGTTTACATTTTACAGACATAGCTTTTATACTATCGTGAGAACATGGATGAGCTGAAGTTGTAATTTAGAGAAGAAAAAATGTGCATGGAAGTAAGTGCTTTTTTGAGTGGAATCATTAAATTATACTTAATATAAGAATAAAATACTTAAGATAAATTATCAATAAGGTATATAGTTTTAGAAACAAAATTTAGTAACCATAATGCATGAAACAATAAGAAAATAAAAACTGATAAATCTGTTAGTCTGCTTTAAAATAAGAACTGAGTATTCATGTTTTCCTCACTCATGGAGGTGGACACTGATTCCTGGACTGTTTGAGTATGAAAAGCTAGCGGGGCTCTAAGATTGCATGCACTTATTTCTCTGTGTTCCTGAATGTGGCTGTAATACTACTGCTTCAAGATCCTGTACTTATAACTTCCCCACAATAACAGACTGTGAGCGAAAATAAAGCCTTTTTTTTTTTCTTGGAAAAAAGAAAAAAAAAGAAAAGAAAAATATTCTCAATGTTCTTAGTCACCCAGAATATTAAAATCAACATGCACCTGAGATTTCACCTTACACTCATAAGAATGACTAAGATCAAAACCTCAAGGAAAGACACATGCTGGAGAGGTTGTGGAGAAAGAATCCTCCTCCATTGCTGGTGGGAATGTAAACTTGAACAACCAGTTTTGAAATCAATCTGTGCTTTCTCAGAAAAGTAGGAATAGTGCTACTTCAAGATCCAGCTATACCACTACTCAGCATATACCCGAAAGATGCTCAACCATACAACAAGGAATTTGCTCAATTATTTTCATAGCAGCTTTGTTTGTCATAGCCAGAATCTGGAAACAATTTAGATGTCCCTCAACCTTAGAATGGATTAAAAAACAAAATTGTGGTACTTTCACATAATAGAATACTATTCAGCAATTAAAAACAATGAAATCATGATATTTGCAGGTAAGTGGATATAACTAGAAAAGATCATCTTAAGTGAAGTAACCCAGAAGCAGAAAAACGCACATGGAATATATTCACTTATAAGTGGATATTAGCCATATAATATAGGATAAACGTACTAAAATCTATAGTCCTAAAGAAGCTAAACAACAAAGAGGACCCTAGGGAAGAGGCTTAATCTTCATTCCTATATCAGGATAGACATCAGAAGTAGGAGAAGACAGGGAACAGGACAGGAGCCTTCCACTGGGAGCCTCTGAAAGACTCTACTCATCAAGGTATCCAAGCAGATGCTGCGACTCATAGCCTAACATCGGGCAGAGTGCAGGGAATCTTATGGAAGAGGGGGAGATAGGAAGACATGGAGAGGACAGGAGCTCCACAAAGAGATCAGCAGAGCTAAAAAATCTGCCCAGGGATCCTGCAGAGACCTAAACTCCAACCAAGGGTGATGCATGGAGAGGACCTAGACCCTCTGCTCAGATGTAGCCAATGGGCAGCTCAGTCTCCATGTGGATTCCCTGTTTAGGACAGCAGGGGCAGTCACAGGCATGAACTCTATTGCCTGCTCTTTGATCACCTCCCGCTGGTGACATGGCCTTACTAGGCCACATTGAAAGAATATCGAGACAGTGCTGATGAAAACTGATGTGCTAGGGTCAGATAGTAGAGGAGTAGGACCTATCTTATTGGTGGACTAGAGGAGGGACATAGGATGGGGAAAGATGGAGGGACAGAGGAACAGGAGGAGATAAGGAAGGGGCTTACAGACAGGATACAAAGTGAATAAATTGTAAATAATAATAATGACAGGAAGAAGAAGTAGAAGAGAATGGAAAAAAAAGATACTTCCAGAGATTGTTTAAGCGGATTCATTCCTTTCTTCTGAGACATTAGTTTTCTAATTTTCTGAAAACACATACTCTCAGTTTTCATTGCATATTTCTGATCCTTGGAAAGATACTTTTCAGGTTATTAAAATACATGCTCCTGTGCCTAATATTTGAGAAGTAATTTCACCATAGATTAGTCTAAGGTTGTCTCTGACATTGCTCTTAACTTTAGGAGGGAATTCATCAAATGCTAGGAACTTAAATAAACTTGCTCACAAAGCTTCAATTTACATATGAAAATGAATAAAATCTGAGTTTAAAGCCCATACTGAATTTCACATGTGGATGGATATTTTCCTTTTTGACACACTTATGTGACAATACAAAACAGCCCATAATCAAATATATCCCCTCATAACTATGACAGTTTTCTCTTTTCATAAAGTTTGTTTTTCTATTTATATTTCTGACTTCCTACAAGTTAACCAAATGATATATTAAAAATTGTATATAATTTCTTTTCAAAACATCTCTCTTTTCATATATATATATATATATATGGAAAGATATATATATATACATATATATATGTATATATACGTATATATATGTATATATATCTGTATATATACATATATATATGTATATATATATATATATATATATATATCCCTCATTTTCACAAGCATTGAATCACTGTCACTCTTCTCCACAATTCAATACATTTTTCTACTTTTGTTTCCCTTTGTAGTCTATTTTGATATATATATTTTAGTAGCTCCTTAAAGATGAAATAGTATGTTCTTCTTATCTGTTTGAAATTCTACTTACTTTCACTTACTTATGATATCTTTTCACAAGCTGAGTAGGTTTTAAGTTCTCAAAATTTATTAGGTTTCTTCTCAGAGGTCTTGGAGCTTTCCTGTCCTGTTTTGTGTTTCAGACAATAACTCCTGTCCACTCTTCTTTTTAAATTATTATTATTATTATTTTCAATTTTATTCACTTATAGCCCAGTTGTACCTCCTCCGTCATCTCCCCCTGGTCCCACACTCTCTTCCTCCCCACCCCATCTCCCTTTCTACTAATCCACTATAGGGGAAGTCCTTCTCCCCTACTGTCTGATCCTAGCCTATAGGGTCCTATCAGGACTGCCTGGATTCACTTCCTCTGTGGGCTGGCTGGGTCACCTCACCAGGGAGAAATGATCATGGAGCAGGAAACTGAGTTCATGTCAGGGATTGTCTCTTCTCCCCTTCCTACCCACATGGAGACTGAGCTTTCTATTGGCCACAATTGGTCAGGGGATGTCTGACTTATTTATGCATGCTCTTTGGTTAGTGTATCAGTCTCTGTAGTCACCCCTGGGCCCAGTTTTTGTTTTGTTTTGTTTTTTGGTTTTATTAGTCTCCTTTTGGAGCTCCTGTCCCCTTCAAATCCTTCCATTTCCTCTTCTTCCATAAGACTCCCTGCTCTCTGTCCAAAGTTTGGCTGTCTCTACATCTGCTTCAATCACCTGCTGGGTGGAGTCTTTTAGAGGAGATCTGTGATAGGCTCCCATCCTGTTCTCTCTCTTCTACCACTTCTGGAGTCTATCCTGTTTTCCATCCTGAATGAGAATTAAACATCTTCCCTAGGGTCCTCCTTGTTGTTTAGCTTCCTAAGGTCTGTAGATTTTATAAGTTTACCTTATATAATGAATATTCACTTGTCAGTGAATATACACAATGGGTATTTTTCTGCTTCTAGGTTACCTCATTCAGGTGGTCTTTTCTATTTCCATCCATTTTCATGGAAATTTTAAGATTTCCTTGTTTTAAATTGCTGAGTAGTTATCCATTGTGTAACTGTATCACAGTTTCTGTATCCAATCTTCTGTTGAGGGATATCTGTCTTTCTTCTTATGCAAAGCTTCTTGTCAACAGAAATATAAATATTTGTCTCTCTATATACTTATTCTCCATTTCACACTCCTCCCTTGCTCTATAGGCCTCCAGATTTTTTTGATATATGATATGAATATTTTCAATTACTTTTGTGTTTGTGATTTAGAGATTTTATATATTACATATATGTGCGCAAAGTTATAACTATTAGTTTTGTACATTTTCATTTGCTCATTCAATCAATTATATTTCAAACTCAGAGTTAATAGTATTTAGATAAGTGTCAGAAGGAAGAGGAAAAGGAGTTCCCTTATTAGTGGACTTGGAGAAGGGCATGGGAGGAGATGAGGGAAAAAGGGTGGGATTGGGAAGGAATGAGGGAGGAGGCTACAGCTGGAATACAAAGTGAATAAACTGTAACTAATATTAAAAAATAAATAAATAAAATTAAAAACTTAAAAAGTGGTGTTCTTTTTAATGTATATCAGGTCTGACTGAGGATAAGAAGAATAATTTCTCTGTGTGTGTGTGTGTATGTGTGTATAATTGGGTTAAAAATCATAAGTATTCTCATTTAGCCATTCTCACAATAATTTTGAGAAAAACACAGTGCTGTCCATCTATTTTACTAGAGAATAAAACGCCACTGTTCACCTAAATGTAACAAGTGTCATCTATATGCTTATAAATTTTGTGAAACTGTTCAAATATATCTTAAATCAGTACTTAAAAGCTTTAATTTCTATTTTGTTAATTAAGTTAAATTAGTAATTTTGGCTTGTTTACCTCTTATATTTATTTATCTTTTATTTTATAAATTGAACTTTTCTAGTACCTTAGAAAGATTATAAATGTATGTTTCAACAAACATAGATGATGTCTAGTGCAAAATTATCAATAACTTTGTTTTTGATAGTTTTTATTCTCTGAAATAGATATTTTCTATTTCATCTGGACATGAAAAATTAAAATATAGCAGTAATATTTTATTAGTATGTTAGAAATGAAATATATCCTGAAAGTAAAATAAATGACAGTTTTTTTAAATTTTGGTTTTTCTCTCATATATTTTGACCAGTTTTGCCTCCACTCCTCCCAGTCTCTTCACTGACCACCCCTCTCCCAAATCAACTACTCCTCTGTCCCTTCAGAAAAAGGAAACAAACAAACAAGTGTAGTCTCCCCAGAGATGTCCACTGAACATTGCCTAACAAGATACAATGAGACAGGCATGGACCATCTTATTAAGGTTGGACAAGGGAACCCAGTAAGATAAAAAGGATCTCAAACTCAGGCAAAAGGCTCAGAGATACCCACTCTCCCGCCGATGGGAGTTCCTCAAGATCACCAAATTACAAAACTGTAAGCAAATGCAGAGCACCTAGCTCATACACATACAAGGCATGTCTGCCAGTTGAGTTTTAGTGAGACCCTGTATACCCTGCCTAGTACATTCTGTAAGATGTGTTCTCATGGTATAAGACAAAGATTCTAAAATAAAAGAAAAAATAATGACTTCAGAAATACTAAATTTTATTGAGATATAAGTAATAATGCAGAGAAAATAGCATATACTTAGAAAAGTGAAAAATCTAGACTTTGGTATAAAGCTTCTCTTTTGCCCTATTTTCAGTTCAGCCTTGATCATATTTTCAGCATACAACACAGAGGAAAATGTCTATTTCCAAAACATACAAATCATTTTTTTTTAAAAAAAATTATACGCTTCATGCAAGTTTGGCTAAATGAACCTCGTCTAATTATGTGAGAGCACTGACCCTCACAGCTACTTTTAAGCCTACTTTAGAAAAAATAGTAAAGCCAATGATAGAAATAGTTCTGATAAAAAATGAATTAGTTTATTAGGTTTATAAAATCTGACTAAAGATCCTGTTGTGTACAGAATTTTGAGCAGTCTTTTCATTTTGTTAGAACACTTTGTAAATGTGCTATTCTCAAATACCAAAATACTATAGATTGTAATTCTCTTGTAGAATATTAAAAATATTGTCCCCTTCAGATTAAAATTGATTTTGGCCTACAGCCCTACTTATCATTTAATTAAATGGAAATGACTTATGCAGAGCTATTAAGTAAGTGGATAGCAAAGGAAGGAAATAAATGTGTCATGAAAATTCATTATAATGTATATAGAAAGAATTCTGACAGGAACTTATGAATCCTAAGACTACAGCAGTTTCATCTGCACACAAAGGCATATAAAAAACATTAAACACCAAATCAAAGGCACATAAGAGGCAAAAGAATCATTGTGCACTGTATAGGAAGCTTAAAGTGTTGAATCCTTTATGGGACAATTAAATTTTCATATAAAAGAAACTTGCCTTCTTTTGCTGTTCATGCAGTCAATGGCTATAGCATAATCTCTCCATTTCAAAGCATTTAACACTAGATTGAGGAGGAACATTTGCTCTGACATTATTTGCTGCTTTAAATCTGTCTAACCAAAGGGAAATTTTGAAAACAAGATGTAATTTGGTATAATACTTCGTATGCATTTAGAGAAGATCAGAGTCTTAATTCTTAATAAAGTTTTCCTGGTTGATACATTTAATGAATCTTTTAAGATGTTATGATTTAATAGTTGGTATACACATTTCATGGTTTTGAAAGAACAGGTAGTACTGAAAGCAAAATGAAAAAGGAACTGCACAAAATGAATGTCATGCTCGACAGAATCAGAGACTGTTATGAGATACATTGGTAATACAGCAGAGGTTTGGGGAAATGCTACATTCCCATACTCTCAGACATCATCTATATTTGATTATCTTAGAAAGACAGCAAGAATCATAGGAAAATAAATAAGTCACTTGTAAACTCAAGTTTTCCTGTAATTACAAATAATATAGGATTCCAAGCTACTAAAGAAATTAGTGATTCCTAAAGTGGGGGAAATAGTTCAATTCAAAATATGGGATCTGGGAGGAGAAGAGGGAATGGGCACTCTTGGGATGTGAGCTAAATACGTGTTAACAAAATAAAAATTTAATAAAAAATGCTAAAATTTCAAAAAGGTATCTAGCTTTCAAAATATTTTAGAAAACTACGATGCAAAATACATACTTTATATTTTATACTGGTTATTTAATTGCTATTTAAATACTTGTTAAGTGAAATACAGTTTATTGTTCCTGCCTCTTTCAATATTTATTTTTTAAGTGGCTACAGGAACATGCGAATTTCATTAATGTGTCACATTATTACTATACATACTATGTTAAGGTTTTGTCTGTTAGCTTGTTTGTTTGTTTTTAGTGGTTTGCCAAGAACCTCAAGGCCTTTGAGCAGCTAATTGGAAGGTAAGGGACACAGAAAGCGGTCACTGATGACAGGACACTGGAGCTGTGTGTTTTACAGTGAATTTGGTGACAATGGGCAGAATATACTTTAAGTCAAGGATTAACAGTACTTCGATGGTAAGGATCTATCTCGGTAAAATTTGAGTTAACATAAACTTAAGACTCAGTGCTCTTTCCACAATATTTACATGAAAATGAAAATAAAGTTGAAAAGTCCTTTTTGTCTCTGTATCTGTGTCTTTCTGAATTTTGTTTGTATGACTCTTTCCTCATTGTTACTTTCTGATTCTATCACCCTGCTATTTCAATAACTGAATTAAAAAGCTTACTGAGTTTTTGTTATATTGATCAGGTATAAAAATAAGAATAAATATCCTTTTGTAAAATCTGATTGGTGCATAACCAGCATTTGTGGATGTGAGTCATGGACATTCTAAATCATGATTAATTGGTTGTTGGATGAAAGTAAGATAGACTTCACTGTACTAAGGGTGATTTTATATTGCCTAAATCTACATTAAATTAGGATTTTTAACAGAATGACCTACATATGACCACATTAATTTGCCACTAATATACATATACCTCTTTCACTTTGTACTGTTTTATAACTACTTGTTAGGTTTATACAAATCCTAAGAAATGCAAGATTTTAAAAGTATATAATGAATGTTTTGTATATTAATACTTTATATATGTGTGTATGCAGTCACTTTAATATAATGTATTGATAATTCACAGAGTTAACTTAAATGTCACTTGTTAATTGTGTGATATGAATTAAATAGTATAATTTTGTATTTTGTGACTATATAGTTACATATGTTCCTTTTTATTTTTTACTAATTCATTTATTCACTTTGTATCCCAAATGTAGCCCCTCCCTCGTCCCCTCCCAACCTCACCCTCCCTCCTTTATTTAAGAAAATCAACTAAAAAATATCTCCTTAAAAAAAAAACTGTAACATGCAACAGGAAATTAAAGTCTCAATTAATTGATATGAATGTCTTGTTCATTCTGAAATTTGAACATTGCCTCTTTTACAAATAACGTGCTTGGAAGTGTCTTTCACGTAAGTTGTAGTCAGACTACACTTGATATATTCCACCATCAAGAATAATCACACTGCTGCTGCTATTCGCAACAGTAACAGTTTCTCTGATTCTTATTCTCAGGCAGACATCATTCGATCGCTATATATGTGCATATTTATTAACATTGATGAGAAGCAGAAGGCTGCATGCATTAGTCCTGTGTCTGCAACGGCGTGATGGAACCTTGTACCTAGTGCGTTTTGACGAGCCTGCTGTTTTCTCAAACAGCACCTGAATGAATGCCTGCTTCTGTGGATGTGAGGTGCAAGGCTTAACCAGGCAAATGCAGGCTTTTCATCAAGCAGCCCTACTGCTCACTTTCTCCGGAGTCCTTGAACAAGACATAGCTAAACAAATTGTCCTAAAGTTTTTATATTCCGTTAGGTAAAAGAAGTGTGAGGATTACATAAAATGATGCAGATGCAGATATTCTGCAAATTGTAAATCATACTGTTTATGTTTGTGTAACATTTAATAATTTACTAACTGCCTAAAATAGGGATCCTGGGCCTCCAGAAAGAAAAAGACTGTTTTGTATACCTCTTTCAGGTCCATTATATTCCTCCAAATTTCTGATGAAAATTAATATGTTTATTAAATGGTGGTATAATGAAAGGGATGGTGGAATATATCAATTTTACATAAGTCATTTTCTTTTGTTTTAGACTAAAATCTTGGAAGGCTCTGGTAAACCTGCTTGTAACCTTAGGATTAGTAGCCCTACATCCTAGATCGAGGAGCCTAAGCTGCATGTTTCTATAAGTCTTCTGGATGACACTGGTTAATGAGGAATAGCACAAGCACCCATGTCAATATCTCATACACCAATTACTGCACTACAGACATTTATTCTGAAATCAATAACTCATAGAAAAATGCCATAGAAAAAACACCTGAATACAGCAAAGTAGCATTTTTAAAGACAGTGCTAGCTGTTTAACTAGTTGGTACTTTATGGCTTGTTGAAATTTACACCTTGAGTTGCAGTAAGGTACAAGTGAACTAAAAGGGAACACGGACTTAATTACAAGGCGTCATGGTAAGGCTCAAAGATCTATGGGAAATAGAGCTTAAAAGAACATTGGCTAGTTTTGCTGGGATGCCATGTAAGGAAAATCACGGAGTACAGAGTAGACAACTGACTGCTGTGAGGTGTACATCAACGTTGGATGTCCACAGGTTACTCAGTTACCAGTTAGTAACATCTCTGCTGAAACCATGAGAGCAAATGTTTTATGTCAATAACTTGGCTACTTTCCACTACTGTTAAGAATCACAGTTTATTCCTACACCTACATGTAGTCTGGAAGTGAAATAAGGAGGTGTTCTAACCCTAAAGACATGAGCACTCACCCTAATAAGAGAGTATGTGTGCAAAGGTACTTTCACCTAAAAGACAGTAACACATCTATTAGCAGGAGTGTGTGTATGACATAGATGAGACTTTCACTGATTTCTTTATTGCATTTTCTTTTGCAATTGAGTCACAATTATAGTGGTGATTGACTGTCTGCTGCGATACTGAGAGTCATAAGTATGCAGAGTTATCAAGTTACAGGATTTATAACTAGAAATAGGGGTTTTACGTCCTGGATATTATTAATAATGGATGTGTTTGAATACCATAATAAAAATATGTGCCTTTCCAAATTAAATCACATCAGTAAAGAAAAGATTAAAAAGTAATAATAAAAACAAAAATATCTCACCTTCACACAAATATGTTTGGATTATTTCTATACTTTTAAGTCTAGAATATATATATAACCTCAAAAATTATCTCGGGGAAGAAACTACTTTCCAGTTTTACTTACTAAATATCATATTTTTAAAAGTGGCTCCAAGAAATTTTTCCTTGAAAAACTGTGGGCATATTTGTTGTAAATGAGTTATGGGAAGCTTCTTGGTTTTCATTTTTAACTCTGGCTCCAGAAATGAAATATTCAATCCAGTCACAATATTTAAAGTGTTCTCTCTCCTGACTGGGATATGTGGGTTTTTTTTTTTCCTCTCATTCCAAGTAGCAGATGATCTCATTCCACCAAAACGTTTTTTTTTAATTGCATGTGAAATTCGTTTTATTTAATCCAAGAAATCTCAAATTCTCTGTATTTTCACAGAAATAATATGTCTAGCTGTATGACTTGTTTCACTCACGTAGAGATGCAGGCTAAAACCGTGTAGGCAATAGGGACTGAATTGCCCAGGTAGTTTTACCTACACAAAAAGAACCACCACAACAAAACAGTGAAATAAATAAAAATAAAAGGTATTCTGACAATATGCTATGAAAGTTCTTTAAAAAACTCAAGTCGATCAGGAAGACAGATGAAATCTTCTACTTAGAATTTTAAGATACTTTTTAAAAAATTGATAGTGTTCAATTTATCATGACAAAAGGACACCTATATTAATAATTAATAAAAGCTATAAAAATTTGCTGTGTATATTTATCTTTAACTTATACTACTTTTTGATGGGTAATATTTTAATTTTGGGAAATAATTAACAAATTATACAGTTTTTTAATGATGTATTTATTCTTATATTATGCACATTGGTGTTTTGCCTGCATGTGTGTTTGGGTGAGGGTGTCTGATCCCCTGGAACTGGAGATACAGTTCTGAGCTACCCCATATGAGTGTTGGAAATTGAACCAGGGTCCTCTGGAAGAACAGGCAGTTCTCCCAGAACTGAGCCATTTCTCCAGTCCCCAGATTATACAATTTTAAAGCATAATTGTACTCGTTATTGAAAATTTTCTTCAGGGAATATTTTATTAAGCTGTTCTACTGGAAACTTTTGTTATAGCAATGCCTATTATTCTACTATGAAATATCAAGATAAAACTTACACTAATTGTCATTACAGAAAAAAAACCTCATTGATCTAATATTTGCAGAAGTCTCTCATCTTTAAAATATTAATTGCTGAAAATTTTATTTCAGAGGACAGGGTACATTCTGAAATTAATTATTTCAGTTAATAAATATAAACTACCTTGATTCATCGTATTAAATTTACAAAATGCTTAAGATGAAAGAATTCCAGAGGAAATATTTAAAAGATCAAAAGCAAACAAAAAGAGTAAATGGAATATGTAATCATGACAGTGTTCAGTAATGCCTGAGCAGTAGATGATACACTAGCGAGTGAAATGAATTACTATCTATGGAGTCTGAAATTTTATCCACCAGGCTCACACGATTTTACTGAATATAGCACAAGCTACATTGTTATTAGCGTTTTTATCTTCTTACTAAATTTGCCTCAATGATTTTTCCAAGCTAACACATCAAATATTATATCCTACTCACTCAAAATTATACATGTTAATAAAATCAGAAAATAATTCTATTAAAGTTAATTATGCTTACAATAATAGACAAATTATGTATGAAGATGAATTTAAGGTGATAAAAAAACAATTCACAACTATGAATTTTTTGCAGGATTTTGTAGTATGCTTTCTGCTGAAGCATGTTATTAAAACCAAAATATTATATCTTCTAAAAATACATTCTAGAATTCATAACAATCTTCTCTTTGATCCTTGCTCTAGAAGAATCTATTAACTTTATTATGTGATTTAGTTATGATCATGTTATTTTCTTAGGGAGAATGATATTCTTTCTAGTTTAAATCACCCTTTATAAATACTTAGGACATTTTTTTTTCTTAGACCACACAATGCAGTTGCATATACTAAAATTATTTTACACGTCAAGGGAAGCAGAGGTGATCATTAAACATACCTTGGTAGGGAGCGCTAAATCCACGGTAGCGGTGATTGCTGTCTGTAACAAAATGCAGTCTGAGCCAGTTTTTGTTGCTGATAATTGGTGGTGGTATATTCATTCCAGATAACCTGAATTATGAGAAACAAGAACATAAAAATTTAAAAAGCTTTTTAGCAGTAATCATTCTTACTGATTTGGGACCAAAAGGTATCTACGTACAAAAACTATGACTTTAAACTACCAACTTTTAAAAGGAAATGTGAAATGTTTATGTTATAAAATTAACCATAATATCATACAATAGTATAATTTCAATCATTCTGTTGTGATCAAGTTACATGTTTTGTTGAAATCTACTATAAAATTATGTTATGATACTCATTGTTTATTTTATCCTAAAAATCACACTGATAATAGATTTATTGCTTTGATAATTAGGACACAGAGGATTGAACTGGTGGTGATACTCATAGTATTTCTGTGTACATTTTGGGATTATAATTTGGAAGACAGTAATTCTTCAAGGAATTTGAAACTCGGCCTTCCACTGTAAGACTGAACAGTTATATTGTGTCTCTGCTATTCACCTAGTCTCAATATTTCACATGGGGTAGCAACTCACTCTATTGTCACTACTTAATGCAATTTCATAATGTTGTGTACTGCCATGCTTATGTGTGTTATACTCTAACACTGTATCAGGTTCAATACACTGGCAATGTCAGACAAAACACATTCATAGCAATTCAGTTGGTGGCAAAGACACCATTTTTCCTTAAGTCAAACACTTACAGTGACATAAGTAACTTGTTTTTATAATCATCAACAACCTCTACACCTTAGGCATGAATTACATAACCAAAGTCAACAGTTACCCTATGTAATTGGGTAATTATTCTGTGCCTACTCTGTGGTGACATGCAGTGTAGTGTAGAGACTTCATGGTAAGAACTCTGTGGTATGGATTTCGATTTTTCAAATGCATATTTTTTGTACCTCAGAAGGAAAAAATGATTTCTTGCTTTATGTTTGTGTTCAGGATAGGAGGGGCCATGAGCCTCTCTGTGTCCCTGGGCAATGGGAAAGGAAGCAGTGGGAGATGAGAGAACAGTACAACACTGGGATACAACCTGATGTTGAGGGGTATACAAGTTTCTCCTTCTGACATGTCCCTCACTCATGAGAGTCAACATTCCTGTGTAGTGTTGGAGTTGTTCAAACCTTGAGTAAATGGCCACATGCCCCTGGCAGCTTTATTATACTGTAACATGGTGGCATTAGTCTTGAGGTACTCACTAAATTTATTGAATTCCTAATTCCCCCTGAAAGAGACCATAATCTAAATAGAGTCCTAATCATAAGCGATAAATATAAGCCCTAATAAAAACAAACATAACAAAAATATCCCTAATATTATGAAAATTGTTTGAGTTTATTATTACCATGAAAAAGCATAGTGACTCAAAGGAACTTTTGAAGGAAAGTGTTTATTTTAGCTTATTTCTCCTAACACAGTTCATCATGAAGTCAGAGAAGTTACTCAAGGCAGGAACTTTATAGGAGGATATGAAAACAAATCCATTGAGAAGTACCTTTTTTTATTGCTCCTGGGTATTATTATTATTATTATTATTATTATCATTATTATTATTATTATTATTATTATTATTAATTCAGTTGTGTCCCAGTTGTAGGCCTATTCTGCATCTCCTGCCTGTCTCACTCTTCCTCTTCCTCTCCTCTTTCTCTTCTCTAGTCCACTGATTGAGGAAGTCCTCCTCCCCTACTGTCTGACCCTAGCCTATCAGATCCCATCAGGACTGCCTGGATCCTCTTCTTCTGTGGTCTGGCTAGGTTGCTCCACCAGGTAGAAGTGATCAAGGAGTAGACAATCAAGTTCATGTCAGAGACTCTTTTCCTCTTGCTAGGGGCACACAGGAAGATTAAGCTATCTATAGGCTATATCTGAACAAAGGGTCTAGGCCCTCTCTATGTATGGTCTTTGGTTGATGTATCATTCTCTGCAGTTCTTCCTGGGCCCTGTTTTTGTTTGTTTTGTTTTGTTTGTTAGTTTGTTGGTCTCCTTGTGGGGCTCCTATTCCCTTTGGGTCCTTTTATCTTCCCCTTCTTCCATAGGACTACCTGCAAAGTTTGGTTGTGGGTTTCTGTATTGACTTCAATCCCCT
Organism: Psammomys obesus; assembly: GCF_907164565.1. NCBI lineage: Eukaryota > Metazoa > Chordata > Mammalia > Rodentia > Muridae > Psammomys > Psammomys obesus. The sequence goes on along the minus strand of NW_026596079.1, from coordinate 28,547,368 downwards.
GTTGAGTGGAGTCTTTTAGGGGACATCTGTGGTAGGCTGCCATCCTGTTTCCTCTCTTCTACCATTTCCAGTGTCTATCCTGTTTTCCCTTCTGAAGGAGAATTGAGCATCTTCCCTAGGGTCCTCCTTGATATTTAGCTTCTTTAGGTCTGTATATTTTAGTATGTTTATCCTATACTACATGGCTAAAAAAGTGGGGAGGAGCCTTGAATGCATTGGCACAGGTGACAGCTTCTTGAATAGAACGAAGAGCTCAGGCCCTGAGATCAACAATCAATAAATGGGACCTCATGCAACTGAAAAGCTTCTCTATAGCAAAGGACAAGCTCAACAAAACAAAGCAACAGCCTACAAGAAAAGATCTTCACCAACCCTACATTTAACAGAGGACTAATATCCAGAATATATAAAAAACTCAAGAAATTAAACACCAACAAACCAAATAATCCAATTTTTAAAAATTGGGGTACAGAGTTAAACAAAGAATTCTCAATAGAGGAATATCAAATGGCAGAGAAATATTTAAAGAAATGTTCAATGTCCTCAGTTATAAGGGAAATGCAAATCAAAATGAGAATTACTTCTTATTGGCTGGTTTATCAACCTTCCTCAGCTTGTTTTCTTACAACCCAGAACCAGCCAACTAAGTTGAACTGAGCCTTTCCACATCAATCATTAATCAAGATAATACTTTCAAAAACATTCATCTATGCTAATTTAATTTAACGGAAGCATTTTCCAGGTAGGTTTGTCTTACCAGATTACGTATAGATTTTTATGGACTTGACAGGAAATAAGCAGCACATTAACAATGCGGCTGTCAGCATCAAACTCAATGGAGAGAAACTTAAATCAATCCCACTGAAATCAGGGACAAGACAAGGCTGCCCACTCTCTCCATACCTCTTCAACATAGTACATGAAGTCCTAGCCAGAGCAATAAGACAACTAAAGGAGATAAAGGGGATACAAATCGGAAAGGAAGAGGTCAAAGTGTCACTATTTGCCGATGATATGATAGTATATATGAGCGACCCCAAAAATTCAACCAGAGAACTCCTCCAGCTGATAAACACCTTCAGCAAAGTGGCAGGATACAAAATCAACTCAAAAAAATCAGAAGCCTTCCTGTATACCAAAGACAAAAGGGCTGAGAAAGAAATTAGGGAAACAACACCCTTCACAATAGCCACTAATAACATAAAGTACCTTGGGGTGACACTAACCAAGCAAGTGAAAGACCTGTGTGAGAAAAACTTCAAGTCTCTGAAGAAAGAATTTGAAGATCTCAGAAGATGGAAAGATCTCCCGTGCTCATGGATTGGTAGGATTAACATTGTGAAAATGGCCATCCTGCCAAAAGCAATCTACAGATTCAACGCAATTCCCATCAAAATACCAACTCAATTCTTTACAGACCTTGAAAAAAAGATTCTCAGCTTCATATGGAGAAACAAAAAACCCAGAATCTCCAAAACAATCCTGTACAACAACAGATCATCTGGAGGTATCTCTATCCCCGATCTCAAGTCGTACTACAGAGCAATAGTAATAAAAACTGCATGGTATTGGCATAAAAACAGAAAGGAGGATCAATGGAACCGCATAGAAGACCCAGAAATAAACCCACACACCTATGAATACTCGATTTTTGACAAAGAAGCCAAAACCATTCAATGGAAAAAAGACAGCATCTTCAACAAATGGTGCTGGTCCAACTGGATGTCCATATGCAGAAAAATGAAAATAGATCTATATTTATCACCCTGCACAAAACTAAAGTCCAAGTGGATCAAAGACCTCAACATAAAACCAGATACTCTAAATCTGTTAGAAGAAAAAGTGGGGAACAGCCTAGAACTCATTGGCACAGGAAACAACTTCCTGAACCGAACAGCAACAGCACAGGCTCTAAGAGCAACAATCAATAAATGGGACCTCATGAAACTGAAAAGCTTCTGTAAAGCAAAGGACACTGTCATCAAAACAAAACGCCTGCCTACAGATTGGGAAAGAATCTTCACTAACCCTTTATCTGACAGAGGACTAATATCGAGTATATACAAAGAACTAAAGAAGCTGAAAAGCAGCAAACCAAGTAATCCAATTAAAAAATGGGGAACAATGCTAAAGAGAGAATTCTAGACAGAGGAATATCGAATGGCAGAGAAACACTTAAAGAAATGCTTTTCCTCATTAGAAATCAGGGAAATGCAAATCCAAACGACCCTGAGATATCACCTTACACCCATCAGAATGGCCAAGATGAAAAACTCAAAGGACAACACATGCTGGAGAGGTTGTGGAGAAAGGGGAACCCTCCTCCACTGATGGTGGGAATGTAAACTGATACAACCACTCTGGAAATCTATCTGGTGCTTTCTAAGACAATTAGGAATAGTGTTTCCTCAAGACCCAGCTATACCACTGCTAGGTATATACCCAAAGTTTGCTCAAGTACACAAAAGGGATATTTGCTCAGCCATGTTTATAGCAGCTTTATTTGTAATAGCCAGAACCTGGAAACAACCCAGATGTCCATCAATGGAGGAATGGGTACAGAAATTGTGGTATTTTTACACAATGGAATACTACTCAGCAATCAAAAAGGAGGAAATCATGAAATTTGCAGGCAAATGGTGGGATCTAGAAAAGATCATACTGAATAAAATATCTCAGAAGGAGAAAGACAAACACTGTATATACTCACTTATATAGACCTATAAGATATGATAAACATAATGAAATCTATACACCTAAAAAAGATAATCAAGAGAGCGGACATGGGGTAAGATTATCAATCCTCGTTTAGAAAGACAGATGGGATGCACATTGAACATATGACAGGAGTCTACTGAGCGCATTTGAAAGACTCTAACTAGCAGTGTTTTCAAAGAAAAGACTCATGACCAAACCTTTGGCAGAGTACAGGGAATCATAAGAAAGAAGGGGAGATAGTCTGATGAGGAAAGGATAGGAGCTCCACAAGGACCAAATATATCTGGGCACAGGGTCTTTTCTGAGACTGACATGCAACCAAGGACCATGTATGAATATAACGTAGAACCTCTGCTCAGATGTAGCCTGTGGTAGCTCAGTAACCAATTGGTTTCCCATAGTGAGGGGAACAAGGACTATTTCTAACAGGAACTCAATGACTGGCTCTTTGGCCACCCCACCTCCCAAGGGAGGAGCAGTCCTGTTAGGCCACAGAGGAGAGCTTTGCAGCCAGTCCTGAAGATACCTGATAAAACAGGATCAGATGAATGGGGAGGAGGTCCCCCCTATTAGTAGACTTGGCAAGGGGCACGGTGGAGATGAGGGAGGAAGGGAGGGACTGGGAGGGAATGAGGGACCTGGATAAATATCTGTAGGCAGTTAGTGACAGCTGAAATTAGTGTAGTTGGTCTTTCCTAGGAATGAACCCTCTAGTTCACTAATTGATAGCAGCTAGTGACTTAAAACCATATACACACAAGCCACACTGCATAGCCTCAGCATTTTGCACTAAAATAATTATATATATATGAATGTCTATATCTATATGTATCAATAACATCTAAGGAAAAGAAGCAATAATTTGGGGGAAGATATTGAGGAGATTGGTAGGACGAGTAGGTCGAGAAATGATATAGATATAGCACATATGTTACATTTAAAATACTAATTTAATTTTAAACATAACGTGTGATTCTGTAAAATCAAATGTACTGACCTGTCTGTATTCCCTCATCTTTAGTACTCAGGCACAGTCAAGCGTAAACAGAGTGATATTCATGTTCCACATGATTCTGAAACCTAGCTGTTGCTCTTATGTTCTTATTGTCTTACTCTCCCAATTTTTTTCTCTCGTGTTTTTCACTGTTTTGAATCTATCTTTTCCTCCGGTCGTTAGATAAGACTCTTTCCTCCAGCATTTTCTATTCCCCGTGACCTTCTTAAGTTAATTGTCCTGTGTTCAGCCACATCTTGCACTCCTCTGAATCATTCATTTATCTTATCTTAGGGCACTTTAATGTACTTCATTTTAAGACTGATATAAATATAATTCAACTTTATTTACTTACTCTTAATCATGGTCAGACAAGACAGCTTTGAAGTACGAAGGTTAAACCAGATGCTTAATCTCCTTCTATGTCCTGACAGAGTATCTGTGTCCTTTCTTGTCTCATTTCTTACTTTTTCTAGCAATGCATTTTCTATTTCTCACATGATTACAGATTTTCTTGCAACATATTAAATTCATGATACTTAATACATTAATTCTTAATTAGTATAAAGATGAGGGATTATTTTTTAAGAAAAGAAGTATAAATTATTTGGGTATAACTTACCTTTAAGTACATACTTATTTGTTCTCATTCAACACAGCTTTTTAGTTCCATTTTACAGTATTATCAAATATTTTCAATTTTTACCTTATTTAAAATCCATATGGATGCTATTTTTTTCAAAGACTTTTATAACAACCACCTGGATGTGTTCTGAGACCCAAAATACTTGGTCAATTATGAGGGATAATATGTCTTTTGCCTTTGACTACATTACTAACTTCTTTCACAATGAATTTTAACTAAAGCTGAGTATTAAGAATATTTCAATTCACACATAATGAAAAGTTAATTAAATAAGATCATATACATATAAATTTCTCACAGTATTTTCTGATGTTTATAATAAAAATGCCTTGAAAGTTGAGGAAGACTTGCTGATTAGCATATTTTTAAAATTGTTCTTTTGTAAGCATATGTTTGTTTTATAATTTTTGTTTAATACCATAATTTAATACATTTTTCAACAAGATACCCTTGCATATCCATGCTAGGCAAGCATAGTAAATGCCCTACAGTAGAAAATTACGTATCATAGAGCCCTTCTACAAGCCATTAATACATTTTTTCTAATATCTAGAGAGCAGTTCATTATACAGTCCTAAGAAGAATTACTGTATTAAATATAATAAAAAAGAAGTTACTAATCTTATTATTTTCTCTTCTAAGTTTTTTTTTGAAAAAATGTTAGCATTTAATTTCTGAATGGAATAATGTTTGAAAATTATTAATCTTCCATCCTATTCAAGTTTTGAGTAAGATTCATGAGGACTGCATAGACAGCAAGACTGAATATTTCATATCTCTGTGACAGATGTGTAACCTGTTGTTGGCTCTGTGTTATATTCAATATCTATTGTTTGGTTGAATTGTTTTAGAATAACATGAAAGTGGGGTATAAATCTCAATATGCTTGTTAAGGGTGATTTCAGATAGAACTAACTAACTAATAAAAGAAAATTCCTGTCAATGTGGGTATCATGATCACTAAGCTTAGGGGAATATGAAAAATAAAGGGACAAGGAATAAGATCATAGAACACCAGCATCTCTTACTTTCTTCTCTCTTGCCTGATATGATTTGAACTTAACTACTTCATCTCCTCTTCCCTGAAATGAGTAACTGTATCCTCTGAAATAGAATTTTATTTGCTTAAAATGTTTCAGTTTTAAGGTACCAGTTAAGAAGATCCAAAAGTATACATTGTATAATCAAAACAGATAAAAACAGATTAAGCTAAAGTCCATCCCGGTCCTATTGTATTAATATGAAGATTTTAAAGTTAAGAATCCTGTGATATAATTTATTCTAAATCCAGATGTCCAAATATGTGAATAAATGAAAGGAAGGGTTTGATTCAGTTTTTTTTTTCCTTTACTTCTTTCCTTCCTCTGTTAATGGCATCTCAGTAGTAGTGTATACTCCATCTGTTTCTACATAGTGAATTCTTGGCTTCCACTCATAACCAATGGTCAGTCTTTCCCACAATATCTCATTATTTTCATTCACTTACAGCATTTTTATTCTAAACAGAAGCTGAGAACCAAATCTATTTTGGAATTATCAAACTCAGATAACATTTAGTTTATTTTTCTTTATGTGTATGGGTGGGAAGGAGGAGGGAGAGGAGTGTGTGTGTGTGTGTGTGTGTGTGTGTGTGTGTGTGTGTTTGTGTGTGTGTGTGCTTTTGTATGTGAATGCACCTATATGAGGCAGGGCTGACCCAGTTCTGTTTATGATGCATGCTAGTAAATTTTACTCCTCATTACTCTCATCCTCCTAACTCTTCTAAACATAAAAATTGAGAACATAACACAATTTAGCCTTATACTAAAACCAAGGTGAGCAGAATACAACCAACCAAAGCCTTGCACAATGCAAGAGAAAGATAAATACCCTTCAAGAATCTTATACATTAACAATGAAAATATTTATCACAAACTCAAATGTTTAAAAATAACCGAGTTAATTATTTATTAACTCTATCTATAATCTGTAAATTGTAAAGGAAAAAAAATGCCTAAGAGGATCAATCCTCACTCAGAATGGCAAACAGGATAGACAGTGGAAGAGGGAGAAAACAGGAAAAAGGACAGGAGCCTACCACAGAGGGCCTCTGAAAGACTCTACGTAGCAGTGTATCAAAGCAGATACTAAGATTCATAACCAAACCTTTGGCAGAGTACAGGGAATCATATGAAAAAAAGGGGAATTAGTATGACTTGGAGAGGACAGGAACTCCACAAGGACCCAATATATCAGGGCACAGGGGTCTTCTATGAGACTGTATCTCTAACCAAGCATCATGTATGGATATGACCTAGATCCCCTGCTCCGATGTAGCCCATGGTAGCTCAGTGTCCTAGTACATTTCCTTGTAAGGAGAACAGAGACTATTTCTGACATGAACTCAATGGCTGGCTCTTTGACCTCTTCCCCCCTCCTCCGAGGGAGGAGCAGCCTTGCTAGGCCACAGAGATGGACATTGCTTCCAGTCCTAAAGAAACCTGATAAGCTAGGGTTGGATCGAAGGGAGGAGACCTCCACTATCTGTGGACCTGGAAAGGGGCGGGGAGGAGATGAGGGAGGGAAGGTGCGGTTGGAAGGGAATGAGGGAGCAGGCTACAGCTGGGATACAAAGTTAATAAACTGTAACTAGTATTTTAAAAATAAAAGAAAAAATAAAAAAAAAAAAAACAACAACAAACATATCCTACACTGCTCAAGTAGCCCAGAACTTGAGTCTAGATAAGACAGAGACCTAGGGGAAAACAGAATATTTCTGTTCTGATGAGGGAACAAAGCAATAAAATGATGCCTAATTACATTCTGTTATATAAATTGATCAATGTCCTCCTTAGCCATCATCTGAGAACTGTCTTTTACAGTATATAAGAACAAATATGGAGGCCCACAATTTGACAAAGTACAGTAAATGAGAGACCTTGGGACACTATGTCTTAAGTGGAATTCTTCATCAATTCCTTTTTCCCTCAGGATCCAAGAAATTGCAGGGTAAGAATTTGAAATATTGTAAGTGCCAGAGAGAATGGAAGACACGAAGAAAACAAGGCCCTCTAAACACCTTAGACCAACACCCACATGAATTCAGTGAGACTGTGGGAGCATGCTGAAGTCCTACACAGAGCTAAGACAAATGGGATCCCATAGTGAGGTGGGAAGTAGACACAAGCCCATAGTTATAACCCAGAAACCCTTTCCAATTGATAACCTCGCATAAGAAAAAACCAGTTTTCTTTAACAGACTCTAGTAGCATACAAACGACACTTACAGGCAGTCTCCATGCATATCTATAAATTCCTAACAAAAAATGAACTCAACACTAATTTTGGAGGAATTTTTGTCACATAATACTTTGTTTTGATGGATGTTTTTGTTTGTTTAGATTTTTATTTGTCTTTTAATGAGAGAGAAAGAAATTATGTGGATTTGGGTACAGAGGTGGGGAGGGTCTAGGAAAAGTTGAAACAGGGAAACCATAATCAGAATATATCAGAATATATTGTATAAAAACTGTTTTCAACAAAAGTCATAACATATTTCAGAATGCAAACAAGTGTAGAAAGTAAGGCCATGTGAAGATGGCAATAGATTTAGAGAAGTACTTGAGAAAAGTTGGCGTCTACAGAACTTAGGTAGAATCAGCAAAATTGCAAGAGAAAGAAATTAACTTAACCTGCGAAGAGCATCTGAGGGAAAGGTGCAGTTTGAAATCCCCTTAATTGCACAAGAAAAAAAATCAAACTTGTCAACCCGCAAGAGTCTCATTCAATACTGAGTTTGAAGATCTTGTTAGTGCTCTAAAGGAAGAAAAATAAATAAAATGATATTGATTTTAAAAGCAGGAATGAAAGTGTCTCTATTCACAAAAGGCATATTTGCCAATTTTAAAAAGCTCTATGAAGCTATACACTGCAAGTACAACTTGTAATTGAATTAATCAAGATCTGAAGAGAGAAAATGAGTGTATAAACATCAATCAGTTCTACACACCAGCCAGGGACAATTGAAAATTTTAATAAGATACCACTTTCGAAAGTGTCATCAAATGGATATTTGAAAATGTTAGATCAAAATACTTGTAATTATTTTTTTTTAATTTTGCTACACTCTTCAGAGAATGAAAGAAGAAAAGTGCTGGTAGCATAGCAAGTGAAGAATATGCATGTCTGTTTACATAAAGAATCCTGCTAAATTACTAATTTTATTCCAAGGGATGCTTAGTTTCAACACAAAGATTATAAGAGACTATGGACAACATTTTATGAAAATGAACATACCTGTCTGATTTCATGTAGAAATATCAACTCATTTTATATTGTCAGTCTGTAGTCAGGAGGATAATATTACTGCTGTGCACAGATGCTCTCACAGGGAAAGGAACACTCTGTGGACATACCCCAAAAACATCACCCAGTTTCAAACCAATTTTCAAAGTAATTCAACAGAAGGGCATGTCCTTACACTAAACAGCACAGGAACAAGGATGCATATACAGCAATGGATACAACAGACAAGTGAAATTTTTCAAGATATGCTATATACTTACACAAGAATTAATAAAAAATTAATTGTAGACTTTAATGTAGAAGAGAATGTTAAAATTTCTAACTCAGGTTCCTGCTCTTTGATCATATCCCCCAGGCAGGGCAGCTTAACTAGGCCACAGAGAAAGAGGATCCAGACAGTTCTGATAGGCTAGGGTCAGATAGTAGGGAGGAGAACCTCCCCTATCAATGGACAAGGGGAGGGACATGGGGAGAAAGAGAGAGAGTAGGTGGGACAAGGAGCAGATGAGGGTGGGAACCACAAAGAGAATAAATTGTAATAAATAATAGCAATAATATTTTTAAAGAAAGTACAAAACAATTCTGCATTAAGTCATTTCAAAAATATCAAGTTTACACCATGTAAAAATATATGTTCCTGAAAATACACCAAGAGGCCGTTATCAATGGAAGGTTGTGATAAAGAATATGGGAGAAACTGGAGGGAGGAAATAGAAAGTTGAAATGTAATTTTTTTATTTTAATTTTTTAATTTTCATTATTAGTTACATTTTATTAACTCTGTATCCCATCTGTATCCCGCTCCCTAATTACCTCCCAATCCCATCCTCCCTCCCTCATGTCCTCCCTGCCCCCTTCCAAGTCCACTGATAGGGCAGGACCTCCTTCCCTTTCAGTGGAGGTGTAATTTAATTATACTTTCATTACAATTTAAAAACTAAGATTATCATTAAATATCAGAAAATTTAAATCATTATTTTATATATTCAGTATTCAAAGTTCCGTAATATATGATCCAGTTTTTCCTTTATATTTAATTTCATTGTTACTATCAAAGTTAAAATGTCCTTAAAATTCCTGAGAAAAATTATTTTCTGGTGATTTGCGTGTTTATTTTCCTACAATAATCTTATTAATTTTTCACCCTATATGTTCAATGAATTATTTTAGATTTATCTCAAGTCTCCTTTGTAAACTAGAAGAATTTATGATGTAATTAAGACTTTGCTTAGAAAATCAACATGTTGAGATATGCACAAGTATAATTGTAATTTTACTTTCTATTTAATTTTAATATTGATAGTAAAATGATATCAATCAATGCTACAAATGTGAAGAATGTAGAGTTCGTTTTGATTAGAAGAATAATGGATGAGCATACAATGGTCTAACTATGGCAAAATCAAAGCAAATAAAAGAGAAACATGAAAATTATGTTCTACTGATTTTCTAGCAAAACATACAATTATATCAAAGAGAGTTTTTATGTCTTTATGTTGGAAACTTTAGAGGGTCCATAATACCTAGGCTTTCAAGAATTTTTATATGGTTTAGAGTCAGAAAATAACTGCATGTCCTTTTGAAATATTTTCATTTTCTTCATGTCAAATTATGTTGTATTTAATTTTAAAGTGAAAAAGTATTAACATGGCAAACTAAGGATAGGGTTTGTGAGATTGCATTTCAGCTAGTGGACAACTTCACAATTTGAAAAGGATTTCATTCTTGTTTATTTGTTTTTGTTTTGTTTTGTTTTTGAGACAGAATTTCTCTGTGTAGCAATGACTTCCTAGAACTCACTCTGTGGACCAGGCTGGCCTTGAACAGAGATCTCCCTGACCTGCCTCCCAAGCGCTGGGATTAAAGGTGTCTGCCACCACTGCCTGGCTTACTTTATGCATTTTTTTTAAGACAGGGTGTGTTTTAATTGGATTTTATAGTATTTTATAAAATAATTTGAATTAAAAGTTTCTACTGACTATACAACATAATACAAATACATGGTATTTAATTCTATGAATTACTTTAAATGATGTTTACCAATGAATACCAGAGTGAAATACGTTTAAGCATATTATGAAACTAAATAATTTATTATTCATAATTTAGTTTCATAATGTATACATAAATTCAAATATAGGCAGTTATATTAGTTATTTTGATAAGATTTCATATCATATTTCTATATTTTATATAGCTAGTCGTCACACACTTACAATCAATTGGCCACATTGCTGATGCCTCTGAGCATTAACTGGGAGGATCAGGTAAGATACAACTTATTTGGGACTGAGCATTGCATGATCACTCCGTCTCTGCATTTTGACATGTTATATAGATCTCTTCACCTCTTTTTGATGCAAAAAGAAGCTTTCACACCTCATTGGTGAGGTGTGAAAGATGCTCTTGTCTTACAAGGATATATTTAGAAGATAACTGGAAAATATATAATTTTAACATGAGTGTTGTATATTCTCTTCCAGAGCCTATTAGCATTTTCCATTGATTTTTCATCAGATTATAGTACCAGGAATGAGTTACTTTAACCTGAATATTTTTAAAACTAATTAGGCCGAATTTGATTACCAACAAATGCAATTATGACTTGTCTTACTGGCATAAAAAACTCCTTTCAGTAGACATATGTCTAAGGAAGATAAAGTTGTAAGCTATGCAGTTTTCTGAGGTATGGTGTGTGAACAGATTCCAGAAGGACTGATTGTAGAAAAATAGTTGAACAAAGCAATAGTTAGAGATGATATTTATAGGAAAAATGGACAGAATTTAAAAGGTCATACATGATTATTGTACTTCCATTCTCCTTAAGTACAGTGTGTGCAAAACAGCAGTTTGATTTGCATCCAGCATAGAGCTGAACTGGTATGTTGCCTAGTGTAGGGCTGCTCTCAAGGGCAGGAACAAAGAGAGGTTATTTAAATAATTATATCATTCTTGCTGATATAATTTGGAAAAAAAAGTTAAATTCAGGGAAGACAGAGAAAAAAGTTGCTTTCTCTTTCACATTTTATTGAGAGCCAATAGAATTTGTGAAAGAGTATAGAATGAGAGCCAATGTTTGGGTGAAAGCTCATGTCCATTCATCAGCTCTTATTCTATACTCTTTCACAAATTCTGTTGACTCAAAATAAATTTTGAAAGAGAAAGCAACCTTTTTCTCTGTTTTCCCTTTTTTTAACTCAGAAAGAATCATGGAATTATTTCAATAACCTCTTTGTTCACTGCACAATACAGCAGTTAAGATTCATACTAGATGCAAATAAATCTGCTGTATTGTACATGCTGTACTGTATAATCTAATTGTAGTGCATTTACACAATGTATTACTACTCAGCATTTAAAAACAAGGAAATCATGGAATTTGCAAGCAAATGGATGGAACTAGAAAAGATAATCCTGAGTGACCCAACCCAGGACCAGAAAGAAATGCATAGTATATATTCATTTATAAGCAGATATTAGCTATACAGTATAGGATAACCATACTAAATTCCACAGACCTAAAAACTTGTACAGCTACTTTGGAAATCAATCTGGGACTTTCTCAGACAATTAAAAATAGTGCTACCTTAAGATCCAGATTTAACATTCCTAGTCATATATCCAAAATATGCTCAAGTACACAAGGACATTCTCTCAAAAATGTTTGTAGCAGCTTTTTTTTTTTTTTTTTTTTTTTTTTTGTAATTGCAAGAACCTGGAAACAACCCAGATGCCACTCAGCTGAGGAGTGGATACAGAAATTGTGGTACATTTACAAAATGGAATACTACTCAGCACTTAAAAACAAGGAAATCATGAAATTTGCAAACAAATGGTGGGATCTAGAAAAGATCATTCTGAGTGAGCTTTCCCAGAAGCAGAAAGATACACACAGGGTATATACTCAGTTATAAGTGAACACTAGACATATAATATAGGATAAACTAAAATCTGTATACCTAATAAAGCTAAGCAAGAAGGAGGACCCTGGGAAACATGGACAGTCCTCACTCAGAATGGCAAATAGGACAGAAATCAGAAAAGGGAAAAAACAGAAATCAGGCAGGACAGGAGCCTACCACAGATGGCCTCTGAAAGACTCTACCCAGCAGTGTATCAAAAAAGATGCTGAGGCTCATAACCAAACTTTGGGCAGAGTGCAGGGAATCTTATGAAAGAAGGGGGAGATAGAAAGTCCTGGAGAGGACAGAGCTCCACAAGGAAAGCAACAGAACCAAAAACTCTGGACCCAGTGGTCTTTTCTAAGACTTACATTCCAACCAAGGAACATTTATTGATATAACCTAGAACCTTTGCACAGGTGTAGCCCATGGCAGCTCAGTGTCCAAGTGGGTTCCCTAGAAAGGGGAACAGGGATTTTCTCTGACATGAACTCAGTTGCTGGCTCTTTGATCACCCTCTCCTGATGGGGGAGCAGCCTTACCAGGCCACAGAGGAAGACAATGCAGCCAGTCTTGATGAGACCTGATAGGCTAGTGTCAGATGGAAGGGGAGGAGGACCTCCCTTAGCAGTGGACTTGGAGAGGAACATGGGAGGAGATGAGGGAAGGAGGGTGGGATTGGAAGGGAATGATGGAAGGGGCTACAGCTGGGATACAAAGTGAATAAATTGTAATTAATATAAAAAGAAAAATTAAAATAAAAAAGAAGCTAAATAACAAGGACAATCATAGGGAGTATGTTTAATTCTCAAATCAAAAAGGGAACAAGAGAAGGGCCTATCAGAGGACCTTTCAGAGATCCTCTGAAAGGCTCTATCCAGCATGGGATTTAAGCAGATGACTAGACTCACAGCCAAACTTTGATCAGAGCTCAGGAAGTTTTATGGATGAAAGGCAGAGCTCATCGATGAAAGATCAGGAGGCGACAGGAGCTCCAGAAGGAGACCATCAAAGCTGAACAATATGGACCCGGCAGGAGTGGGGAATCAAGGGGTGGCAGAATCTGTTGCAGCAACCATTCATGAGAAAGACCCAGGCCTCCTGCTCAGATGTAGCCCATAGGAAGCTCAGTCTTCATGGTGATCCCCTACTACCGAGAGCAGTGACTGTCTCTTGACACAAACTCTGCTGCCTGCTCTTTGAGCACTTCTCTCCATGGAGATGCCTTACCAAGACACAGAGGAAGAGAACCTCGGCAGTCCTGATGAGACTTGGTAGGATAGGGTCAAATGGTAGGGGATGAATATTCTCCCTTTCAGTGGACTGGGGGAGGGGGACGGAAGGAAAGGGAGGAAGGGTGGGACTGAAAGAAGAAGATGGAGGATGCCACATTCGAGAAATAAAGTGAATAAATTGTAAAATAGAGAAAGAAAGAAAGAAAGAAAGAAAGAAAGAAAGAAAGAAAGAAAGAAAGAAAGAAAGAAAGAAAGAAAGA
>NW_026596079.1:28480856-28533319 GCF_907164565.1 Psammomys obesus | reverse complement strand
AGAAAGAAAGAAAGAAAGAAAGAAAGAAAGAAAGAAAGAAAGAAAGAGGGAGGGGAAGGAAGGAAGGAAGGAAGGAAGGAAGGAAGGAAGGAAGGAAGGAAGGAAGGAAGGAAGGAAGGAAGGAAAAGAGCCAAAATTACTAGAATATTGGTTCTAGGAACTGAGAGCCCTTAACTGGATAGGAAGTAATGTTAAAACAGGTGATGTATAAGAACAAGAGTTTAATTTTTGATTTGTTTGGTTTGTTGGGCTCAGAAGCCAATGTGAAGCAGGTAATTATACATTGGTTCATAGCCAATTAATGCATACACAAAGCATTTAAAGGCACATCTTTTTATTATTATTATTATTAAATTTTTATTTTTTATATTAATTACAGTTTATTTACTTTGTATCCCAGCTGTAGCCCCCTCCCTCATCTCCTCTCTGCCCCTCTCTAAGTCCACTGATAGGGGAGGTCTTCCTCCCCTTTCATCTGACCTCAGCTTAACAGGTCTCACCAGGACTGGCTGCAATGTCTTCCTCTGTGGCCTAGCTAGGCTTTTCCTCCAACGGGGAGTAGGGAAGTCAAAGAGCTAGCAGCACATGAGCCAGCCACTGAGTTCATGCCAAAGACAGTCCATGTACCCCTTACTAGGGAAGCCACTTGGATACTGAGCTGCCATGGGCTATGTCTGAGCAGGGGTTCTAGGTTATATCAATGCCTGGTCCCTGATTGGAAGGCACATCTTAAATACATACACAGAGAGAAGCCCAAGTTAAGAGATATGGAGAATTTGCTGCTTATAGTTCAATCACTCTGAGGTCAAAGTCAGAGCCACTCTGAAGGAAGCAGTTCTAGGACTTTAAGAACCTTTTCTCTTTAATAGTGGAATATGTGGGAGGAAACATGAATTCCTTTGTGTAATAGAGTGCAGGGTAGCTGGGCTTGATTTTGAAGAAGGCAATTGGGAAAGGAGATGTTAGAATTCTCCCAAGACTCACCCTGGCCTTGAGATGTCAGGCAGCTGTTGCTGAGAGTGCTCACTTAATTGTCCTACGTATTTACTTTTGTTTTTTTAAGTGACAGAGTATTGCCAATTTAGTTTATTGTAACAAGTTTCTTAAAAGAAAGGCTAAGATAATTATTTTTGAGGATGGTTTTGTTTAATTTTAAATATTAAAATTTGGAACTATTGATATCACCTAACTTTGAAGCAAAAAACATATTTCATTATTACCAACTGTCATAAATTATATTTATTTAATAACATTGGATCTCTTTAATTTCTAGTTCTATTGTTTTCCATTCTCTCCGGAGAATATCATATAGTTATAATATTCTGCATTCAAAGTTCATTATGACTTTCTAATGCTGTTCAGGCTTAGTCGTTTCCTGTTGAGGAATCCAATGATCTTCATTGTAGATCATTTCCCATCTCAGGTATGCATGAATATCTTCTCTCTAGTTAATACGTATATGGTGTAGGAGTCCATGATTCTTTTAACTCACCTTCATGTCTCCATTCTTTCCTTAACATTTGCAAATTATTCTCCTGTTTCTCTGTGGGTTTTTTTTTTTTTCTTTATCTTGTCTCTCCGCTGTTTGAATTGTTGCTCTTGCCTAAATGGCTTGACAAATTGCTACTTACTCCTAATGACTAGTTCAAATGTCACTTGTCTGTGACACTACACTTCGTCTGGCTTTCGCAACAATGCATTGCCTTTATACTGTGAGCAAGGGCCTTCAAATCACATGTTTGTCCATATGTCTTACACTTCCTTAGAGCTAGAGAAAACAAGCAAGAAGACAGTTTTAGAGGTTTCTAAATGTGTGTTAAATGAAAAGCCTAAAATACAATTTAGAGCAGTGGATCAGTCATCTCTGTCACTTCGATGAATAGTTGCTACATTATCCTAATAGAGATACTCAATTCTTCTTGACAAAGCTTTTTCTGTAGTTTCATAGTCTTGAATATTTTTTTATATACCATGTGTGTGAATCTACATGTTATTCCATGGATATTTAATTATTTTCTAGTCTATAATATGAAAATTTAAATCATTGATCACAGTTCAGAAGGTCAAACAGAAAAACATTAAGCAGATTTTAATATTGAATAAAGAATCTTCCAATTTACCAATATTAAAAACACGTATGATATATGGTGAAGAACTACCCACTAAACTGAAGTGGGAACTGAGGTGATTTTGAGTATACATACCTCTGATTACAAGGAAAATCATGACTCCTTTTGTGGCATTATTCATGTTAAAATACTTTACCAGCAGGAAACACTGAGCATAACATATTCCCTTCAAACAGAAGTATAGTTCTGTATAGAGCACAAATCTGAAATACCACTTTTTCACTGCATGTCCTCAAATTTGTTTGGGAGACCAAATACGCATTTTATGATCTTTTTGTGTTTTACCTCAAACATCTGGAAAAATTTTAAATAACAATTTTTCTTCTGCTTGTCTTTAATGACTTGATTTGGCTTTCAATGTTTAACAAACAAGCTTACTTTCTTTTTTTCCCTGTCATCTTAAATGAAAATTTATTTCCAAAATAAATTCACTTTATTAGAATAGCAGTGTTCATTTTATCCCCCCTTTTCTTTTCTCTTTCTTTCTTTCTTTCTTTCTTTCTTTCTTTCTTTCTTTCTTTCTTTCTTTCTTTCTTTTTTCTCTCTTCTTTCTTTCTTTCTTTCTTTCTTTCTTTCTTTCTTTCTTTCTTTCTCTCTTCTTTCTTTCTTCCTTTCTTACAATTTATTCACTTAGTGTCCTGCTGTGTCCCCCTCCCTCAACTCCTCCCAGTCCTCCCTTTTCTCCTCCTATCTTCCTCTCCTAGTCCACTGATAAGGGAGGACCGCCTCCAGTTCTATCTGACCCTAGCCTATCAGGTCTCATAAGGGCTGACTGTATCAATTCCCTCTGTACATTGCTTAATTTCTTTTGAAGTAATTACAGGAAAGGAATTTTTGGTTCCTCAGAACTTTTGGTTGATTTATACCATCTGAAATAATTTCCACCTCACATTCCCAGAATTTACTTCTGTTTCAATAAGTTGGTCAGATGAGGAAGCCATCTGGGGAATTATGCTTCTGAGTACTAAATCCACCTCCCACAGAGTTCAACAGCCATAGCGAAGGTCTTCACAAACTTTGTAACCAAAGGCATTGTATTGACAGGGCTTCATGGAGTCACCTCTTTAATCCTCTATAGGACCTTTCTTAAGTTGACTTCAAAAAAGGAGTTTGCCCACACAAAAGTACCTAAGTGAAGTGCTTGAGCTCTGTGGACCCAATCTCTTTGATTTCCCTAGGAATGAGTCAATTCCAAATAACCCTTACAGCACATGCCTTCTTGTTGGCACACCTGTCAATCTATTTGGCAAAAGAGCACCAAGTAAGAAGCCACATACCACTGCATTTGATTGGCTTGTCCCTGGTGGAAGCCCTACCACTTCTGTGAGAATATTCAGACCCTCTGATGCCTTGCCTGTACTTAGTGACAGGAAAATAAATATCACTCTTGTAGCTTAAAGTGCTCAAAATCCAAAGCAGAAATGTGTCTAATCATCCAGTTCTTTCTCATGTTTGATGAACATAACCTAACCAAAGCTCACGGTGTAAGGGTGGGAGATATGTTCATGTGTTAAATTGGAGCTAGAAGAGGTACATCCTTACTTTATTTGGGAAGCACTTCTTTCTTGTTAAGCATTTCTTTAAATGCATTTCAATGAATTAAAGTGTGATGATTAAGCTGAATTAATGATTCTTCATCTCTGTAAGACTCAGTTTTTCATAAATATTATATTTTACATTAAACAAGACAACATGCAGCACGTAATATTTAGAAGTCTTTAACTGAAGCTGGGTCCTCTGTGATTTCTAAACCAGCCTGATCTCTCCACATCTGTTGCATAGTCTAAACATAGTAAGCTAATATCTCAGACGTCTGTATGTTAGGTACTTCTATCAAAGTGCCCTCTAATTTTTCTCTGTCTCCCAAAACTAAATTGTGTGAAGTTTCTAATATTCATGTTTGCTGTACTGATATCAATGACAACCCATCCATTGCTCAACAAGAACTGGTTTCTCTTTTATACAATGCTGATGAATTGAATAACATTGGTTAACATCTTTAATGACAGGAAACACAAAACACATGAATAAAAAAAAAAGATGAACAAAAATAAGATTTTAGAAAAATTAACAGTATATATTAAAGTGCTTCCACATAAGCTGTTTTTGATTGGAACTTTCATTTGTACAAAGATTCTTTAATAAACAAGTTTTGAGTCAGCACAATTTTAAGTGAGCTTAGTCAGGAATGTAAAAAATTAAGAGAAGAAATTTAGATTATCACTTTTTCATTTATATAACAATTCACAAATTGTGATCACAAACTGCTTTTAGGAAATGGTTAGCTTAATGGTATGTGTGTGTGTGTGTATATATATATATATATTCTATGCATAATTCAGAAAGAGCCAAATAATTTAATGTAGCAGAATATGTCATATAATATCAAACATTTTGGAACATTTCATTTTATATACAGTAAAAATCAATATATAAAATAACATTTTTCTAACACATTGCCTATTACATTGCACTTAGTTGTCTCCAGTAGAAGTAAAATATTGTTGCTTCATTTAAAAAACCAGGATTCAATTTTAATGCAAGTAAAAAATTAAAATGGACCTTTCTATATTTCTATATTTTTAAGAATAATAATTCTAAAATAAAGGACTACTTTTAGATATCTTAGAAGCCACACGTGTTGATTGTTGTTGTTAAATGTATATATCTCACCTGTAGGGCTATGCATAACATATATAGTTACATATATATTATATTATACTTGCCTGATATACAAAATGATAAAACAATGAGAAGAAAATTTGATTTATATTATAAACCTTTAAAAGAACACTTTCAGAATGATGGTTGAAATTGTATTTATATTTATTGCAGTTACCTACAGAAATAAATTATGTATGGTTGGTGATCCGATTGATAAGTTTGCCAGCAGAGTTCAGAGGCAAGCTAAAACAAAAAGATTATTACATATTAAATAAGAAAATGACATGAAATAATTATACTACCATTTGAGTGATATGAAATTCATATATGTTAATGCTAGAATGTTCTTATCGAGCTTTAAAGAGAAGTGATGAAACTTAAATAAATCTTTAAAAATAAAAAAATGTACTAATCTATGAATTTATTTCAAGCTGTGTAAACAGGAGTATTTTGAGATTTTTCAATTTCTTCTCAGAAGTGATGCAGATATTCTGAATTTAAATATCTTGTCAATCCTGCCTAAATGCCTCCAGAAATTTGCTTTTAATTAAAGGAATTAAACATATACACCAATCTAAGCATAAGTAAAAGTATTTCTCTATAAATTCATTAGTATTTATTGCTTAAACTATATGCTTTGGGAAGAAATTATTCTCATTATGTAGTTAAAAAATCTGAAAAGGAATGAAGCTTCCAGCTTAGCAACTGTGATATAACATTTGGTGAAAAAAGTGAGAAAAGGGGGTGTATGATTTAGCATCATTTGCAAATTGTCATCTTCCAATTTCATTTCAACAGTTTAGAAAAATTCAAGATGAGAAGTGAAAAATACTCTAAAAATTCTCCACAGTGTACTGAAAATATGGTAATTCTCTTGAAAGTGATGTTTTGTTAAGTAAATGCTATTTTTTCTTGTTTTTCTTGTGTTATTTTGAAAGATAACTGCTGGTTCCATTACTCTGCAAAGTCTTTCCAAGATTTTTTTTTCTCATTATAGCTTCCAATGGATTGGCACTGGATTTAATCTACAAATAATTTCCCTTTTAATACCTAACTTTCAATTAGGTAGATCTTTCCCATTAATTAAACTATATCTGTCTACAAAACAGATACAGTTTAATTCTGAAGAAAACACACATTTTTAATTCTTTCAAATAAAGATCTTCTATTATAAAGTGATTCTTTCATCATATTAAAAAATTAAGTGAATTCTTCTGAATAGTTCTATTTGAAAATTCCAAAATTTTATTGTCTCACTGAATCTTTTCTTTTTTGTTTTTTAATTATTATTATTAATTGCAATTTATTCACTTTGTATCACAGATGTAACCTTCTCCCTCATCTCCTTCTGGGCCTACCCTACTTCCCTCCTTTATCTTCCCCATGTCCCTACCTTAGTCTACTGATAAGGGTTTTCCTCTCCTACTATCTTACCCTGACCTATCAGGTCTTATCAGGACTCTTTAGATCCTCTTTTTCTGTGGCCTAGTAAGGCCATCCCTCCTGGGAGAGGTGATCGAAGAGCAGGCAACCTAGTTAATGCTAGTGATTGCTCCTGCTCTCCTTATTAGAGATCCCACATAGAGTCTGAGCTGCCCATGAGTTACATCTGAGCAGGGGGTCCAGGATTTCTCCATGCATGGTTCTTGGTTAATTCATCAGTCACTTCAGTTCCCCCTGTGCCCAGATTTTTTGGCTCTGTTAGTCTCCTTGTGGAGGTCCTGTCCTCCCAGGTCTTTCTATCTCCTGCTTCTCCCAAAAGATTCTATCTACACTGCTTGAAGTTTGGCTATGAGTCTGAGCATCTGCTTTGAACCCTGTTGGATAGACTCTTTTAGAGGCCTTCTATGAAAGGCTCCTGTCCTGTTCCCTGTCTTCTCTTACTTCCAATGTCTATCTTGTTTGCCTTTCTGAATGAGGATTAAGCCTTTTTCCTAGAGTTTAGCTTGTTGTTTAGCTTCTTTAGAACTACAGATTTTAATATGTATATCTTATGTTATATGGCTAATATCCACTTATAAGTGAGTACAAATCATATGTGTCTTTCTGCTTTTGGATTACCTAACTCAGGATGATATTTTCTAGTTCCATCCATTTGTTTGCAAATTTCATGATTTGCACTGTCAACACTTATCAACAGAGCAGATGACAGCTTACACACTGGGAAAATATCTTCACCAACCCTATATCTAACAAAGGGCTAATATCTAGAATATATAAAAACTCAAGAAATTAAACACCAACAAAATCAAGTAATCCACTTAAAAATGTGATACCGTGATAAGCAGAGAATTCTCCACAGAGAATACCAAATGGTGGAGAAACACTTAAAGAAATGCTCAACAGCCTTAATCATCAGGGAAATGCAAATCAAAATGACCCTGATATTCTACCTTATACCCATCAGAATGGCTAAAATAAAAAACTCAAGTGACAACACATGCTGGAGAGGATGTGGAGAAAGGGGAACCTTCTTCCATTGCTGGTGGAAATGTAAACTTGAACAGCCACTTTGGAAATCAATCTGGTGTTTTCTCAGAAGGTAGAAATAATGTTGCCTCAAAATCCAGCTATACCATTGCTGGGCATATATCCAAAAGGTGTTTCACCCATACAATAAAGACATTTTCTCAACTTTGCTCATAGCAGTTTTGTTCATAATAGCTAGAATCTGGAAACAACCTAGATGTCCCTCAACTAAAAAATGGATACAGAAATTGTGATACATTAACACAGTGGAATACTAGTCAGCAATCAAAACAAAGAAATCTTTGAATTTTTTAAAATTGTTACTCTCCTTTATTTTATAAAGATTTTATACTGATTTTTTTTTTTACATTTTTTGCATGTATGTGATATGCATCATTGAGCTTGTGCATGTTTCCATACATATAGGTGTACTTGAAGGCACTTGGATTTTTGGTCTCTTCCTTCATCACTGTTTACCACATATGTTGAGTTAGGGTTTCTCAATTGAACACATCACTCATTAATTCAGCAAGTTAGTTAACCAATTTACATGGAGGTTCCCTTTTCTCTATTTCTGAAACATCTGGCTTAGAGCTGGTCTGCCACACTAAACTGCAGTTAGGTAGGTGTTAATGAGTCAAATTTCTATTCTCATACATGTGCAGCAAGCACTTTAATGACAGTAATATCTCCCTCGCACTTGTACATAGATGCTTAAAAATAACAACTTCTTATGCAAAAATTCATTTCAAGATTTTAAGTTACCATGCAGTAATTTTAGTGAAAAATACACTAGTTGTGATTAAACTCTACTGAATATTTAGGGAACTAAATTGCATTATAAGTTTCTAAAGGCTTAGGCTTCCTTTGAAATTTATCTCTTGGCTATAGCATGAGGGCATAACAGGTGCTCAGCAAATGTGTGCTGAGCTGCATTAAATGTCAACACCTAACCTTCAAGAAAAAGCCATCGCTTTTTCCCATCAAAGCAAAGAGCAAATGTGACAAGATGATGTGTCAATAATCAGTGATGGAAAGGGAGGTTTTCCAAGACTTCACTCTAAAGTTACCTCCACTTTTTACACTGTAATCAATTTGGGATTGCTTTCTTAGAGTTTGTCAGTGTGCATTTTACTTGCCTATTAGTAACAGATGTAATGATCGTGAAAATAGTTTCATAGTCCTAGCAAAACTGTAATAAATACTTTCTTCATAATAGTTATTTAATAAATCAAATAGGTATTTTAAATCATATTATCCCTGAGTTTGAAGAACTGTTTTTTTTTCCTTACAACAGATGGAAATTTGATTTCTCTTGAAATATATTTATCTATTTATTTATTTATCTATTAAATTCTACACAATAAAATTTAATAAAACTATTTTAGCTGTTTGAGTTAAATAGAAGAAAATATCTTCTATTGAAATAAGTAAATGAGATTTCCCTCGAGCCTATTTTTTGAGGCAGATTCTCACAATACCAAGCCCAGGCTGAGCTCAAATTCACTGTATATCCTAGGAAAGCTTCAGCATAATAGTGATCATCTAGTCTAATCCTCCTAGGTACTGAGATTACTGGTATATACCACAAGCCTGATTTAAGCTTACTGCTAAATCTTAAAATTATGTCTTATGGGCAAAGAAGAGTTAGGTATGCAAATAAAATATTCAGCAAGTTCTGGATTCTGTTTGAATCATGTTTTATAAATACTTATTGGAAAACTGAACAAAACTGAATATTATAAAAAATCTTGATGTCGGACAATAGAGATATCTCAGGCTAAGAGCATAAACTATGCTGCCACAGGACCTCAGTCTGATACCTAAGACCACATCAGGTGACTCACAAAAACCTGTAACACTCACAAACAGACACACATGCATACTCATACTTAAAATTAAAAATATATATATAATTTTAAAAAGCAAATCTTGTCAGAAATAGTCCCTGTTCCCCTTACTATGGGAAACCAATTGGTTACTGAGCTACCACAGGCTACATCCAAGCAGAGGTTCTAAGTTATATCCATACATGATCCTAGGTGGAGTGTCAGTCTCAGGCAGGCTCTTTGATCGCCCCACCCCGCAAGGGAGGAGCAGTCCTGCTAGGCCACAGAGGAGGACTTTGCAGCCAGTCCTGAAGATACCTGATAAAACAGGGTCAGATGAAAGGGGAGGCGGTCCTCCCCTATCAGTGGACTTGGAAAGGGGCAGGGAGGAGATGTGGGAGGGAGGGTGAGATTGGGAGGGAATGAGAGAGCAGGATACAGCTGGGATACAGTTAATAAAATGTAACTAATAATAATAAATAATAAGTATAAAATTATAGTACAAACAAAAATGCAAATCTTAAGTTTCTTAATAAATGTCAATTCTTATTATTTATATGAATTAACTACAAATAAGAAACAATGATTTTGGAAAGGATAGTCTTACCAACATTTCTTACGTATATATTTTTAAAATTTCTGTTTCCATAGAAGACACACACTTTTACCCTCATTCTGGACACTGAAAACCTTCAGTTTTTGTGTTCGAAAGTGGCTATTATCAAATATGAATCAATGAGTGCCAAGTCAAAGGAAATGTTATTTGAATAAGAACATATGATAACTGGCCATCACAGGTAGACAGGACGTGATAAGAACTGAGAATGCATTGAATAGATTTTCATGGTCCTGAAAGAGGATGGTGTTCTGATACTGTTTACAAAGTTGATTAGGAGGGAAATGCAACTACACATTGTCAAGAAGATGTTGTTAGCTTCAAAAAAAGTCATGAGGATTTCTGACTGTTTTGATGTGTTAAGTTCAGAACAGTATATGGTTATGGAGAAAACACAGTCAACTTTACGAAACTCCAGAGTTAGCCACGGATAGCTCATAAACACTGCACTGGAAAGCAAAGGACTTGCATGGGTCTGCACGTGGTACTCTGCACATATGTTATAGTTGTTAGCTTGGAGTTCTTGGCAGACTAACAGTGGGAGCAAGCATATCTCCGACTCCTTTGTCTCCTCTTGAGACTCTCATCCTCCTGTTGGGTTGCCTTGTCCAGTCTGGATATGAAAGCTTTCGCTTTGTCTAATTTTTGCCCTGTCTGGCTGTTGTCTCTTGACCTGCTCTTTTCTAAAAAAGGAAATGAAGGAGAAGTGAAACTAGGAGAAAGAGGAGGTAGGGAGGATTACAAGGAGGACAAACTGTGGTTGGGACATTTTCAGTGAGAGAATTTATTCTCAAAAAACAAAACAGACAAACTAAACCTGAATAAAGAGAGAGAGTAGCCTAGAACTTATTGGAACAGGAATGACTTTCTTAACAGAACAACATTAACAATGACACTAAGATTAATAGAAACTCATGAAACTGAGAAGCTTCTGTAAGTAAAAATGAAAACCTACAGATTGAAAAATATTTTACCAATTTTATATCCAGTAGAGTCTTAATCATGAAAACAAATAAAGACCTCAAAATACTACTATCAAGACAACAAACAACCCGTTTCAAAAGTGGGTTGCAAATCTAAACAGAGAATTGCCAAAAAAGAAAACTCAAATAACCAAGAAACACTTAAAGAAATGTTTCTCATCCTTTGTAAACACGGAAATTCGAATAAAAGCTATTTGAGATTTTATCTTACAGCCTTCAGAATGGCTAGGGACAGTAAAACAAGTGACAGCTCGGGCTGAAGAGCATATGAAGTAAGGGGATAACTAATTCACTGCTAGTGATATTGTGAACTTACACAGCTGTAGCAGGTTCCTGAGGAACCTGAGGAATATGGGAATCAAATTAAGTCAAGACATAGTTATATGCCCCATTCTTGGGCATATATCCAAATGACACTTCATCCTTTCACAGAGACACTTGCTCGCCATATTCATCGCGCCTTTTTTTCATAATTATCAGAAATTAAAAACAAAGTAGATATAAAGGGAATGTGTTATATTTGCAAAATGGAGTACTACTCAGTCATTTAACAAACAAAATCATTAAATTCACAGGCAAATGGATGGAACAAGAAAAACATCATTCTGAGTGATGAGACCCAGAAGACAAATATGGTATGTATTCACACATTTGTGGATATTACTGTTAATTCAGTAACAACAAAGCTACAGTTGATGCAGCCACTGAGGCTAGAAATAGAGTGAACGACATGGATGGAGGGTAGGGGCAGATAGATCTCCTTAGGAAACACAAATAGTCTAGTTACAGAAGGAAGTGGAGAGCCTGGAATAAGGGGATCAAGTAGGGAAGAGTAGAAAAGAATGGAATGAGAGAAGCAGCACAGAAGAAAGAGGTAAAATTAAGGGAAATTTGAGGGTTCGTATAGAAACTTCATACATTCTTTAGGACTATTGATTTTAGTATGTTTATCCTATATTATATGGCTAATATTTACTTATAAGTAAGTATATACCATGTGTGTCTTTCTGCTTCTGTATTATCTCACTCAGGATGATCTTTTCTAGTTCCCACCATTTGCCTGCAAATTTTGTGGTTTCCTTGTTTTTAATTGCTGAGTAGTATTCCATCGTGTAAATGTTCCACACTTTCTTTATCCATTCCTTGGTTGAGGGACATCTAGATTGTTTCCAGATTATGGGTATTATGAACAAAGCTGCTATGAACACAGTTGAGCAAATGTTCTGGTTGTGTGGTTGAGGGTCTTTTGGATGTATGCCCAAGAGTGGGTGTAGCTGGATCTTGAGGTAGCAATGTTCATACTTTTCTGAGAAAGTGCCAGATTGACTTCCAAAGCAGTTGTACAAAGTTACATTCCCACCAACAATGGAGGAGGGTTCACCTTTCTATAGAATCTCTCCAAGGTGTCATCCCTTGAGTGTAGTGGATGTGAAGTGGAATCTCGGGGACCCTAGGGAAAAGGCTGAAACCTCATTCAGAAGAGGAAACAGGATAGGCATAGGAAGTAAGAGAAGATAGGGAACAGGACAAGAGTTTTCCACAGTGGACGTCTGAAACTCTACCCACCAGGGTATTGAAGCAGATGCTGAGATTCATAGCCAAACTTTGGGCAGAGTGCAGGGAACATTATGGAAGAAGTGGGAGAGAGAAAAAGCTCTCTCCACAAGGAGAACAACAGAGCCAAAAAATGTAGGCCCGGGCTAGGTCTCCCAAAGACCATGCATGGAGCACACCTAGCCCCCCTGCTCACATGAAGCTCATAGGCTGCTCAGTTTCTAAGTGGGTTCCCTAGTAACGAGATCAGGGGCAATCTCTGACATGAACTCATTGGCTGGCTCTTTGACCACCTCTCACTAGGGATTGCAGCCTTGTCAGGCCACAAGGAAAGATGATGCAGCCAGCCCTGATGAGACCCGATAGTCTAGGTTCAGATAGGAAGGGAGGGTGTTCTCCCCTATCAGTAGACTAGAGGAGGAACATAGGGGAAGAATAGGCATGGTCAGTGGAACTGGGAGGGACCGACAGCCAGGATACAAAAAGAATAAATTGTAATAAATAATAAGTAAAATAAAAAAGAAACCTAATACACTAGAAGTTTTCACTAGGGAAATAAACCACTGTAAGGGTAAACTTCATACCCAGCATAGATGACCAACGCGCACATGCATGCACACACACACACACACACACACACACACACACACACTGCTCAAAGGTATTTTGGAAAGTTCTTTGTCTTTTTTTTTTTTTTTTTTTCTTTTTAGTTACATTTTGTTAACTCTGTGTCCCAGCTGTATCCCGCTCCCTCATTCCCTCCCCAACCCCACACTCCCTCCCTGGTCTCCTCCCTGCCCCTTTCCAAGTCCACTGATAGGGGAGGACCTCCTCCCCTTTCATCTGTCCCTGTTTTATCAGGTATCTTCAGGGCTGGCTGCAAAGTCCTCCTCTGTGGCCTAACAGACTGCTCCTCCCCTGGGGGGAGGTGTCAAACAGCCTGCCCTTGAGATCCTGTTAGAAATAGTCCGTGTCCCCCTTACTTTGGAAAACTACTTGGTTACTGAGCTACCACAGGCCACATCCGAGCAGAAGTTCTAGGTTATATCCATAGATGGTCCTTGGTTGGGTTTCAGTCTCAGAAAAGACCCTGTGCCCAGATATATTTGGTCCTTGTAGAGCTCCTATCCTTTCCATATCATACTAACTTCCCTTCTTTCATATGATTCCCTGCACTCTGCCGAGGGTTTGGTTATGAGTCTTAGTGTCTGCTTTGAAACACTGCTAGGTAGAGTCTTTCAGATGCCTTTTGTGGTAGACTCCTGTCATAAGTTCAAGGCACATCCCATTTGTCTTTCTAAATGAGGATTAATCACCTTCGCCTGTGTCCACTTTCTTGATTATCTTCTTTAGGTGTGTAGATTTCATTATGTTTATCATATCTTGTAGGTCTATATAAGCGAGTATATACCAAGTTTGTCTTTCTCCTTCTGGGATACTTCACTCAGAATGATCTTTTCTAGATCCCACCACTTGCCTGCAAATTTCATGATTTCCTCCTTTTTGATTGCTGAGTAGTATTCCATTGTGTAAAAATACCACAATTTCTGTATCCATTCCTCCGTTGATGGACATCTGGGTTGTTTCCAAGTTCTGGCTATTACAAATAAAGCTGCTACGAACATGGTTGAACAAATGTCCTTGTTGTGTACTTGAGCAAATTTTGGGTATATACCTAGGAGTGGTATAGCTGGGTCTTGAGGTAGCACTACTCCTAGTTGTCTGAGAAAGCGCCAGATTGACTTCCAGAGTGGTTGAACCAGTTTACATTCCCACCAGCAATGGAGGAGGGTTCCCTTTTCTCCACAACCTCTCCAGCATGTGCTATCACTTGAGTTTTTCATCTTGGCCATTCTGATGGGTGTAAGGTGAAATCTCAGGGTCGTTTTGATTTGCATTTCCCTAATGGCTAATGAGGTTGAGCATTTCTTTAAGTGTTTCTCTGCCATTCGATGTTCCTCTTTTGAGAATTCTCTGTTTAGCTCTGTTCCCCATTTTTTAAGTGGATTACTTGGTTTGTTGCTTTTCTGCTTCTTTAGTTCTTTATATATACTTGATATTAGCCCTCTGTCAGATAAAGGGTTGGTGAAGATTCTTTCCCAATCTGTAGGCAGGCGTTTTGTTTTGATGACAGTGACTTTTGCTTTACAGAAGCTTTTCAGTTTCATGAGGTCCCATTCATTGATTGTTGCTCTTAGAGCCTGTGCTGTTGGTGTTCTGTTCAGGAAGTTGTCTCCTGTGCCAATGAGTTCTAGGCTGTTTCCCACTTTTTTTTCCAGCTGATTTAGAGTATCTGGTTTTATGTTGAGGTCCTTGATCCACTTGGACTTTAGTTTTGTGCAGGGTGATAAATATGGGTCTATTTTCATTTTTCTGCATGTAGACATCCAGTTGGTCCAGCACCATTTGTTGAAGATGCTGTCTTTTTTCCATTGAATGGATTTGGCTTCTTTGTCAAATATTGAGTATTCATAGGTGTGTGGGTTTATTTCTGGGTCTTCTATGTGATTCCATTGATCCTCCTTTCTGTTTCTATGCCAATACCATGCAGTTTTTATTACTGTTGCCTTGTAGTACAGCTTGAGATCGGGAATGGAGATACCTCCAGATGATCTGTTGTTGTACAGGATTGTTTTGGAGATTCTGGGTTTTTTGTTTCTCCATATGAAGCTGAGAATCTTTTTTTCAAGGTCTGTAAAGAATTGAGTTGGTATTTTGATGGGAATTGCATTGAATCTGTAAATTGCTTTTGGTAGGATGGCCATTTTCACAATGTTAATCCTACCAATCCATGAGCACGGGAGATCTTTCCATCTTCTGAGATCTTCTTCAATTTCTTTCTTCAAAGACTTGAAGTTTTTCTCAAACAGGTCTTTCACTTGCTTGGTTAGAGTCACACCAAGGTACTTTATGTTATTAGTGGCTATTGTGAAGGGTGTTGTTTCCCTAATTTCTTTCTCGGCCTTTTTGTCTTTGGTATACAAGAGGGCTTCTGATTTTTTTGAGTTGATTTTGTATCCTGCCACTTTGCTGAAGGTGTTTATCAGCTGAAGAAGTTCTCTGGTTGAATCTTTGGGTTCGCTCATGTATACTATCATATCATCTGCAAATAGTGACACTTTGACCTCTTCCTTTCCGATTTGTATCCCCTTGATCTCCTTTAGTTGTCTTATTGCTCTGGCTAGGACTTCAAGTACAATGTTAAAGAGATATGGAGAGAGTGGGCAGCCTTGTCTTGTCCCTGATTTCAGTGGGATTGCTTTAAGTTTCTCTCCATTGAGTTTGATGTTGGCTATAGGCTTGCTGTATATTGCCTTTACTATCTTTAGGTATGTGCCTTGTATCCCTGATCTCTCCAAGACTTTAAACATAAATGGGTGTTGGACTTTGTCAAATGCTTTTTCAGCATCTAAGGAGATGATCATGTGGTTTTTCTCCTTCATTTTGTTTATGTGGTGGATTACATTGATGGATTTCCGTATGTTGAACCACCCTTGCATTCCTGGGATGAAGCCTACTTGGTCATGGTGGATGATATCTTTGATGTGTTCTTGGATTCGGTTTGCAAGTATTTTATTGAGTATTTTTGCATCAATGTTCATAAGAGAGATAGGTCTGAAGTTCTCTTTTTTGGTTGGATCTTTGTGTGGTTTAGGTATCAAAGTGACTGTGGCTTCATAGAATGAGTTTGGTAGTGTTCCTTCTGTTTCTATTTTATGGAATAGTTTGAGGAGAATTGGTGTTAGTACTTCTTTGAAGGTCTTGTAGAATTCTGCGCTGAAGCCATCTGGTCCAGGGCTTTTTTTGGAGGGGAGACTGTTAATGACTGCTTCAATTTCCTTGGGAGATATAGGACTATTCAGTCTTTCTACCTGATCTTGACTTAATTTTGGTAGATGGAATCTGTCAAGAAAGTTATCCATTTCATTTAGATTTTCAAATTTTGTGCCATATAGGCTTTTGTAGTATGACCTAATAATCGTTTGGATTTCCTCAGTGTCTGTAGTTATGTCCCCATTTTCCTGTCTGATTTTGCTGATTTGTATGGTTTCTCTCTGCTTTTTAGTTAGTTTGGCTAAGGGTTTGTCTATCTTGTTGATTTTCTCAAAGAACCAGCTTTTTGTTTCATTGATTCTTTGGATAATTTTATTTGTTTCTAATTGATTGATTTCTGCCCTTAGTTTGATTATTTCCAGCCGTCTGCTCCTCTTGGGTGTATCTGCTTCTTTTTTTTCTAGGTTTTTCAGTTGGGCCATTAAGTTGTTTGTATGTGATGTTACAGATTTCTTCTTGTAGGCACTTAGTGCTATAAATTTTCCTCTGAGCACTGCTTTCAATGTGTCCCATAAATTTGGGTATGTTGTGCCTTCATTTTCATTGAATTCTAGAAAGTCTTTAATTTCTTTCTTTATTTCTTCCTTGACCCAGCTGTCATTGAGTAGTAAGTTGTTCAGTTTCCATGTGCGTGTCGGCTTTTTGTTGTTTCTGTTGTTGTTGATGTCCAGCTTTAGTCCATGGTGGTCAGATAGTATACAAGGGATTATTTCAATCCTTTTGTATCTGTTGAGGCTTGCTTTGTGACCAACTATATGGTCTATTTTGGAGAAGGTTCCATGTGGTGCTGAAAAGAAGGTGTACTCTTTTGAGTTTGGGTGAAAAGATCTGTAGACATCTATTAGGTCCATTTGATTTAGGGATTCTGTGAGTGCTTTTATTTCCCTATTTGGTGTCTGTCTGGTTGATCTGTCCCTTGATGAGAGTGGGGTGTTGAAGTCTCCTACTATTAAGGTATTAGGATCAATGTATGATTTAAGCTTTAATATTGTTTCATTTACGAATGTAGGTGCTCTTGTATTTGGGGCATAGATATTCAAAATTGTGATGTCCTCTTGTTGGATTTTTCCTTTGATGAGAATATAGTGGCCCTCCTTATCTTTTTTGATTAACTTGGGTTGAAAGTCTATTTTATTAGATATTAGGATGGCTACTCCAGCTTGTTTTCTGGAACCATTTGCTTGAAAAACATTTTTCCAGCCCTTTACTCTGAGGTAGTGTTTATCTTTGTTGCATAGGTGTGTTTCTTGGATGCAACAGAATGTTGGGTCCTGTTTCCGTAACCATTCTGTTAGCCTGTGTCTTTTTATTGGTGAGTTGAGTCCATTAATATTGATAGATAATATTGACCAATGCATGTTAGTTCCTTTTGTAATGGAGTCGATGATCTTACCTTGTTTCATTGCTTGTTTTCTTTTCATTTTTGTTGGGATGTTATCTGTATGCCCTGTTTTCTTGGGTGAATTCGTTTTCGTTGGATTGGAGTTTTCCTTCTAGTATCTTCTGTAGGGTTGGTTTGCTGTATAGATATTGCGTAAATTTAGTTTTGTCATGGAATATTTTGTTTTCTCCATCTATGTTGATTGAAAGCTTTGCAGGGTATAGTAGTCTGGGTTGACATTTGTGATCTCTTAGAGTCTCCATGATGCTTGCCCAGGCCCTTCTGGCTTTCATAGTTTCTGATGAGAAGTCTGGTGTGATTCTGATAGGTCTACCTTCATATGTTACTTGGCCTTTTTCCCTTGCTGCTTTTAATATCTTTTCTTTGTTCTGTAGATTTAGTGTTTTGACTATGATGTGACGTGATGTGTTTCTTTTCTGGTCTAGTCTATTTGGTGTTCTGTAGGCCTCTTGTATATTTATGGACATCTCTTTCTTTAAGTTGGGAAAATTTTCTTCTATGATTTTTTTGAAAATATTTTCTGGACCTTGGAGCCTGGAGTCTTCTTTTTCATCAATTCCTATTATTCTTAGATTTTGTCTTTTCATAGCATCCTTGATTTCTTGGATATTTTGTGATTGGAATTTTTCTGATTTTACTTTTTCTTTGAGAGAAGTATCAATTTCTGCAAGTGTGTCTTCAGCTCCAGAGATTCTCTCTTCCATCTCTTGTATTCTGTTGGTGATGCTTACTTTTGTGGTTCCTGATCTTTTCTCCAAGTTCTCCAGCTCAAGAGTTTTCTCATTTTGTGTTTTCTTTATTGATTCTAATTCTGTTTTCATGCCTTGCACCATTTCTTTTATGTGTTTGAATTTGGATTCCTGTCTCTCTACGATGGACTCTATTTCCTTGTTCATTTCCTTTTTGTATGCCACTAATTTTTTCTCTACTTGTGCCTCTATTTGTTTGGCTATGTTTGCCTGTGTTTCTTTAAGGGTTTTGTCTATTTCTTCTTTCTTTACCTCCAATTGACTGGCCAACTCTTTGAAAGATTTGTTCATTTCCTCCTTATAAGCCTCAAATAATTGAGCAAGCATGGCTTTAAGGTCATTTTCCTGTGCTTCTGATGAATTGGAGTATCCATCGGTTTTGGGGTTTGCTGGTGAAGTCATGATGTCCTGATTTATGTTGGAAGTGTTCTTTCGCCTACCCCTGGCCATTGGCTTGTCTGAGACCTTCCCTGTTTGTTTTTGGATTCTGCCAATCAGACTGGTACTGTCTCTCTCTCGAGTCTGGAGAATTCTTCAGGAAGTTGAGAGAGGTCCCGTGTCCTTAGCGTATGCTGAGGACTAGCTGTACCTGTGGGAGGAAAGTACGCAGGCGCAAACAGAGGCAAATGCAAGCGTGCGTGCGTGTGTGTGTATATGTGTGTGTGTGTGTAAGTGGGTGTGGGCGTGTGTCTCGAGGGACAGAGTGATGGCTAATGTTGAACCCTTGAGTGTGTGGGAGGGGCTCTGCAATGTATATGTCGCAGGCGCTAGTGATGATCGCAGCGCAATTTCTGGCATTAACTGCCTTAACTCCTCAATTAGACCCACAGAGCAGGAACTTCAATGTTCCAAGTGCCCCTCTGTTTCCCAAAGTGGGTATATGGGTGGGAGGGGGTTCGATGCCTGGCTTCTGTTTTAGCAGAACCCAGGATCAGTGGAGCTGCAGATTCTCAAGGGTGCACTCACTTACAGGCAGGACACTTGGCAGAGATTGGCATATCTGGGCTCTCTGTTCTCTGGTTTGGCCCTGCTTCTTTGATGTGCTCCGCCAGTTCCGTGCTGCTGTCACTGCCAGGTTATGAGGTCTTGCTGCAGCTGGAGATTTCAGGGTGGTCACGTCAGTGGGAATCGGGGTAATCAGCCTTTCTGTTCTCTGGTTTGGCCCTGGTTAGTCTTAAACTGGAGGGCTGATGTGCCCCGCCAGCTCAGTGCTGCTCCGCCGCCAGGTTAGAAAGTCCCGCTGTAACTGGAGACTGGGTTGCTAGTCCAGATGCTTTCTGGGAAGTCCTGGGGTCTCTTTACTGTGCTCTCCAAGCTTCGGAGGCCCAGCGCCTGGTGTGTCTAGCTTGTATGGCGTTTTTGTCTGGTTTTGGTGAGTATATAGCGTATTCTCTGTCACTGTGGGATTGGGCGGGCCGTACCGTCAGTGATGGCGCTCGTGCGGAGCTAGTATGGCGTCTAGCAGACTCGGGCCCTGGGAGGATGGTGCAGCCGCTGCGAGTGAATCTGGGGCTCCGAGACACAGTACTGCTGGCCTTTGCCGATAAAGGGCTTGGGGCTCCGCCTCAGTGGCTGCAGGCCCCAGGCAGTTAGGTCTGCGCTGAGAAAGGCGAGTCGGCTGTGCCTGTGCCGAGGAGGAGGGAGGTCTGGGGGAGGGGAGTGCCGAGAGATCAAAGGATCGTTTCTCACCTTCCCCAATCAAGTCCGTGGGTGACCCGAGACCAAGGTTTTCACCTCCTGCGATGTTCCCTGTTGTTTAGAAAGTCTCTCCGTTGTTTCCCTGGCTTCAGAAGTTCTTCCACACATCAGCTCAGAACTTTATCTCTTCCACAGCTCGGAAACTGTGTGTGCTAGTCGCCATCTTGGCTCCGCCCCCCATTCAAGTTCTTTGTCTTAATGTTAAATCAAGACATGGTTTAACCTCGCAGGCCCTTCTCATGTATATATTATAGTATCCTGTCTCGTGTTTTTATGAGATTCTTGAGTGGAAAAAAATGTGTCTTTGTGCCTATATGTTTCTTATACTTTCTCTTTCTTTTTCCTTTTGGATTTTTTGTCTTATTTGATTTTTGGTTTTGATTTATCTTATTACATGATATTAGGAATCCTTACCTATTAGATGCCTGCTTGACTGTCTGTTTTTTAAATGAAATACAGAAGGTGTATTGATCTGTATAGGAGGGCATGAGG
The DNA here is from genome assembly GCF_907164565.1 of Psammomys obesus. Taxonomy (NCBI): domain Eukaryota; kingdom Metazoa; phylum Chordata; class Mammalia; order Rodentia; family Muridae; genus Psammomys; species Psammomys obesus. Next base: position 28,512,900 of record NW_026596079.1, on the reverse strand, counting down.
AGAAATTTGGAAGAGTAGGGGGATAGAAAACAATAATTAGAATTTTCCAATAAAAAAGGAAAAAAAATGAAAGCTCCACTATCATAAGTAAAGTTTTCAGTATCAGTTAATGGTTAAGTAGCCTTTAAGCAAAGCAGAAACCTACATAAAGACCTGTTGTCCAGACTGTTACAGCTAGACCCACTCTCAGCCTGACTGGGTTTGGAATCTTCTAGAAGATAAATGACTGAAACTCTTGAAAGCATCTCTATAGGGGTTTATCTAAGGAAGAAAGATATCCCTGAATCAAGTTAACATTTCATGGACTGGTGGCCTAGATTGAATTATGAGGAACAAAATGAGAAAGCAAAGAGAAAAAAACAGCTGCCACTCTCTGTTTCTTCACCGCATGAAAAATGTGAGCAGCTACTTTATAATTCAGCTTCCATGACTTTTCTATCATAATTGACTAAGCCCTCTTAGTTACTAGCCTAAATGAACATACTCCCACACAAATTGTTTTGCTCACATATTTTGTCACATTGACAAGGAAATTAACTGATATAATGCTATTTCCTGATTGCAGATGCTATCTAACTTATTTAGTTATTTCCATTTGAGCTATAATAGGATATATCAAGTTCAGAACTTCTCATCTTTTCTCAAGTATGTTCTGCAACCGTCTAATCAATACAGCATCATAATCAGAGTCATTAAATATTATATTCTTTTCAGTATCCGCTGGCTAAATCCATTTCAAAGTACGTACCTCTTTCCAAAATGCTTCCTAACTTAATGCATTTTTCTCCATTGTTTTTCCACCAGCAAGATCCCTGTTGTGTGACCTACACATTTCAATAGTCACTTGATGACTCTATTGAACAAATCACTTTTTAGCTAAGAGCTGAAACTTTTTTTAAAATAAAGTATGTACCATCACCTTACTTCACTTCTGAAATTTTCCTGCTCCACAACATTATCACCCATGAGCAATTCTTCCTCCATTGCTCTATAGCCACAATGGTATTTCTTACTGCCAGTGCCAAGGCATTGTTCTTGCTCTTTGTTAAGTGCACAATGCTTTTCGTCTACATAATTGATTAAAGGTTCAACATTCAATGGAGACATTCTTCATGTAGCTGGTCTGCAGTTTATTTTTGAAACAGATCTCCATTCTGCTATTATTATACTCACTTTTTTTTTTGTTTGTTTCTCCAAATAATTTTGTTTATTTAAGATGTTTAGTAATTTGGCTCTTATACCAAACATTGAAAGCACAGACCTCACATGCTTTTTTATTTTTTATTTTTTTAACAAATTTATCCCAGAAGTAAGGAATAACAGAGTGTATTAAAAGCTGGAAAATAGAAATTTTAAGATCAATTTTTAATTAAAATTTAATTTTTATATTAATTACGGCTTATTCACATTGTATCCCAGCTGTAGCCCCCTCCCTCTTTCCCTTCCAGTCCCATCCCTCATCTCTTCCCTGCTCCTCCCCCAAGCTGCTGATAGCGAAGGTCGTCATCCCCTTCCATCTGACACAGGCCTATTAGCTCTCATCAGGACTGGCTGCATTGTCCTCCTCTGTGGCCTGGCAAAGCTGCCAGGTGGAAATGTCAAAAAGCCATCCACTGAGTTCATGACAGAGATAGTCACTATTCCCCTTACTAGGGTACCCACTTGGATACTGAGCTGCCATGGACTACATCTGAGCAGGGGTTCCAGGTTATCTTCATGAGTGGTCCTTGTTTGGAGTCTCAGTCTCAGAAAAGATCCCTGTGCCCAGATATTTTGGTTCTGTTGCTATTTTATGGAGCTCCTGTCTTCTCCATGTCTTACTTTCTCCCCTTTCTTTCCTAAGTTTCCCTGCACTCTGCCCAAAGTTCGGTTATGAGCCTCAGCATCTGCTTTGACACATTGCTCGGTAGACTAACTTTTTTGTTGTTGTTGTAATTGTTGTTGATGCCATTTAGTTTTTTGTTTGTTTGTTTGTTTTGTTTTATTTTTCTTTATTAATTACTCTTTACTCACTTTGTATCCCCTCCCCTTGGTTCCCTCCCTCCTCCTGTCCCAATCCTTCCCTTCCTCCACCCTCTGCATGCATGCCACTCCCCAAGTCCACTGATAGGGGAGGACTTCTTTTCCTTCCTTCTGATCCTAGTCAATTAGGTCTCATCAGGAGTGGCTGCCTTGTCCTCTTCTGTGGCCTGGTAATGCTGCTTCCCTTTCAGGGGGAGGTAATTAAAGAGCAGGCCAATCAGTTCATGTCAGAGACAGTCCCTGTTCCTATCACAATGGAACCCACTTGGATACTGAACTGCCTTGGGCTACATCTGTGCAGGGGTCTTAGGTTATCTCCATGCATAGTCCTCGGTTAGAATAGCAGTCTCAGGAAAGACCCCTGTGCTCAGATTTTTTGGTTCTGTTGCTCTCCTTATGGAGTTCCTGTCCTCTCCAGATCTTACTGTTTCCCACTTCTTTCCTAAGATTCCCTGCGCTCTGCCCAAAGGTTGCCCATAAGTCTCAGTACCTACATTGATAGTCTGCAGGGCAAAGCTTTTCAGAGGTCCTCTGTGTCAGGCTCCTGACTTGTTCCCTCTTTTTTTCTTCTTCTGATGTCCAGCCTCTTTACCTTTCTGGATAGGAATCGAGCATTTTAGCAAGAATCCTCCCTCTTGATTAGTTTCTTTAGGTATACAGATTTTAGTAGCTTTATCCTATATTATATGTCTATATGAGTGAGTATATGCCATGTGCATCTTTCTACTTCTGGGAGAGCTCACTCGGGATGATCTTTTCCAGATCCCACCATTTACCTGCAAATTTCATGATTTCCTTGTTTTTTTATTGCTAAGTAATATCCCATTGTGTAGATATACCATAATTTGTGCATCCATTCCTCCACTGAGGGGCATCTGGACTGTTTCCAGCTTCTGGCTATTAAAAATAAGGCTGCTACAAAATGGTTGAGCAAATGTCGTTATTGTGTACTTGAGAATCTTTTGGATATATGCTTAGGAGAGGTATAGCTGGATCTTGAGGAAGCACTATTTCTAGTTGTCTGAGAAAGCACCAGATTGCTTTCCAGAGTGGTTGTACAAGTTTACATTCCCAACAGCAGTGGAAGAGGGTTCCCCTTTCTCCACAACCTCTCCAGCATGTGTTGTCTTTTGAGTTTTTGATCTTAGCCATTCTGATGGGTGTAAGGTGAAATCTTAGGGTTGTTTTGGTTTGCATTTCCCTGATGGCTAATGAGGTTGAGCATTTCTTTAAGTGTTTCTGTGCCATTCGATATTCCTCTACAGAGAATTCTCTGTTTAGCTCTGTACCCCATTTTTTAATTGGATTACTTGATTTTTTGTTGTTTAACTTCTTTAGTTCTTTATATATACTGTATATTAGCCCTCTGTCAGATATATTGTTGGTGAAGATCTTTTCCCAATCTGTAGACTGTTGTTTTGTTCTGAGGACAGTATCCTTTGCTTTACAGAAGCTTTTCAGTTTCATGAAGCCCAGAAAATATTTTCAACAAAATCATTGAAGAAAATTTCCCCAACTTAAAGGGGAGACCTATAGGAATACAAGAGGCCTACAGAACACCTAATAAATTAGACCAGAAAAGAACATCCTCCCGTCACAAAATAATCAAAACAGTAAGTATACAGAACAAAGAAAAAATACTAAAAGCTGCAAGGGAAAAAAGGCTAAGGCCAAGTAACATATAATGGCAAACCCATCAGAATCACACCTGACTTCTCAACAGAAACTATGAAAGCCAGAAGGGCCTGGACAGATATCATGCAGACCCTAGGAGAACACAGATGTCAGTCTAGGCTACTGTACCCAGCAAAACTCTCAGTCCTCATAGACGGAGAAAACAAGATATTCAATGACAAAAACAAATTTCAACAATACCTACACACAAATCTAGCATTACAGAAGATACTAGAAGGAAAAATACAACCCAAGAAAACTAACTACTTTCAAGAAATCATAGGAAATAAATAACCTCAGTACAGCAAAACAAAAGTAGCCAAACACACAAACACACTACTATGGCCAACATCAATATCAAAGGATCTAACAACCAATGGTTATTAATCTCCTTCAATATCAGTGGACTCAATTCTCCAATTAAAAGACACAGACTAACAGAATGGATGCGTAAACAAGACCCAACAATTTGTTGCATACAAGAAACACACTTAAATCACAAAGATAGACATTACCTGAGAGTAAAGGGCTGGAAGACAGTTTTCCAAGCAAATGGACCCAAGTAGCAAGCAGGAGTAGCCATCCTAATATCTAATAAAGGATATTTTCAACCAAAATCAATCAAAAGAGATAGAGAAGAACACTTCATACTCATCAAGGGAAAAATCCACCAGGAAGATATCACAATCCTGAACATCTATGCCCCAAATGCGAGGGCACCCAAGTTTGTAAAAGAAATTTTAATAAAACTTAAACCACACATAGATTAACTTTTTTAAATAAAGAAAAAAATCTGTCTGTAAAATAAATCTTTCTCCTACACATCTATCAGTGTCTTGAGGGACAAAGCTCTTTATAGCCATATGCTACCTGAAAATGGTTAAACACCACTCATAGCACTTATGAAGTGAAAATTACGCCATCCATTATTCAAATAAAACACTCATTAAAATTGAAGGCTTGTATTTGATACAATAAGTAACAAATAATTATAAGTATTAATAGATATAAAATATTCATATGTGATATTAGAAAATATCTGATGTTTTATATAAGAAATGGAAAGTTTGTTTATAGAAAGAGAAGAGGGAATAAAGATGGGATTGGGAGGGGAAGAAGGAGGGGGGCTAGAGCTTTTTACAAAGTGAATAAACTGTAATTAATATAAAAAATAAAATAAAAAAGGTGTTTATTATTTATTTATTTATATATGTTTGTGCTTGTGTGAACTCAGATGCATGCTCAGACTAGAAGAGGGAATCAGATCACCTTGAAGTGTTGTAACAGGTGTTGGTTTTCCAGTTTAAACTCTCTGGTCCTTCTCCTAACAACAGACATACACCATTATAAAAAGCCAAAATTGACCCAAATGCAGAGATGTAAAGCCCAGGACCAACATATATCCACAGCACAACAACACATAAGACAAAGGGATTATTGTGGAAGAGCTGACAGATTATTTTTTGCTTTCGTTATTTTATTATATTTTTATTTTTATTATGTACAATTTATTCCTTTTGTATCCCAACTCAAGCACCCTCTCTCTTCCCCTCCCAATCTCACCTTCCCTCCGTCTTCTCCACCCATGACCCTTCCCCAGTTCAATGATAGGAGAGGTCCTCCTGCCCTTCCATCTGACCCTAGCCTATGAGGTCTCATCAGGAGTGGCTGTATTGTCTTCCTCTGTAGCCTGGTAAGGCAGCACCCCATTGAGCGGGAGGTGATCAAAGGGCAGTTTATGTCAGAGACAATCCCTGTTCACATTAGTAGGGAATCCCTGGACATTGAGCTGCCATGGGCAGGGGTTCTATGTTATCCCCCAAATGCAAGGGCACCCATATTTGTAAAAGAAATATTAACACTTAAGCCACATATAGGTATCCACATATTAATAGTGGAAGAATTCATCACCCTGCTCTCATATATACATACATATACTCATACATATGTATGTATACCTATATATAGATACACACCTGCTTATGCATGTACATATGTATTATTTATATACATGTATATTATATTTATATGCATATGCAGGTATATATCTCTAAATATGTATATCTTGGCTTTATAATTCTATTATAATTTTTTTTAAAAAAAGAAAAGGAACACCAAGAAACTTAACGTGCATTCAGGTATCCAAAGAGGCCAGGCATTCCAGCATTCTAAAATAGCAGCAGTTCTGACCTGGCATTCTAAAATAGCAGCAAGTGCTTTTCACTGTTGAGTCACTCCATTTCCACAAAGTTTTGTTTGTAAATATATTGTAATTATATTGCAAAAAGCTGAGAAGCAATGCATAGAATTAAGTACTCTAAAAGTGGATGGTTACAATGTGTGTTTGCACACACACACACACACACACACACACACACACACACACAGTACCTAGTACAACACAGTAAAAACTAATATGTTTTGTTTGGTTTCCTAAAATAGAATAAGAAAAGAAGAAAAAAAGAAAAGAAGGAAGGAAGGGAAGATAGAAGAATCTGGAGTGGACAGGAGCTCCACATGGAGATCAACAGAGCCAAAAAGTCTGGGCCCAAGGGTGCCTGCAGAGACTGATGATTCAACCAAGAGGCATGTAGAGGACCTAGATACCTGCTCAGATGCAGCCCATAGTGAGTTCAGTCTCCTCCGCATGGGTTCCCCTGAAAGAGGAGCAGTGGTAGTCACAGTATGAACTTGGTTGCCAGCTCTTTGATCATCATCCCGTGGTGGGGTGCTCTTACTAAGCCACAGAGAAAGAGGATCTAGACAGTCCTGATGAGACCTGATAGGCTAGTGTCAGATAATAGGGGAGGAAGACCTCTCCTATCAGTGAACCAGGCGAGGAACATAGCTGGGGAAAAAGAAGAAAGGGTAGGACTGGGAGATGATGAGGGAGTGGGCTACAGCCGTGATACAAATTGGATAAATTGTAAATAATAATAATAATAATAATAATAATAATAATAATAATAATAATGAAAAATACTTTAAAAAAGAAAAAAGAAACATTGCTGTTCCAACACATGGAAGTATTTTGTAGCGCACCACACAATTTATTACAATATGACAGTTGGTGCTCTCACTATCGCTGTGTCTGAAGAATATGAGCTACTGAGTCATTGACTTCCCAGAAAAGTTCCTATGTCTCATAGGCAAATATGAAAGTGTGTAGTGTATGCATCATTAAAAACAAACTTCTCATCTGTAAAGAAATGAACAGTTAAAAGTCCATCTACTTAGGGCTGGAGAGATCTCTCAGAGCTTATAAACACTGGCTGTTCTTCCAAAGGTTCCGAGTTCAATTCCCAGCAAACACATGGTGAATCCCAATCATCTATAGTGAGATCTGGTGCTCTCTTCTGGCTTACAGGCTCACTTGCAGACATAACATTGTATAAATAATAAATAAATTCATATATATAATTTTTTTAATCAATCTGGAGGACAAGAGAGTGGCAACCTGCAGGCACCTAATCTGAGGGGCACAGGATCTGAAACTCTGAAAATGGTGAGTATAGGGGCAGCTAATCCAGACCATCCACATTGAAGTTTCCTGGGAGAGAGGAGACAACCCATGAGCTGGGACCATTTGGATCCAGGTCACCCGTGGTTGTCTCTGGGGACCTAGAGTGGCAAATATTCAACCCTCCTCCTATACGTCCCCTTGCCCCAAGCACAGGCCTCCCTGCTCAGCTGAGAAGGCAGTGGTTGCCCCAAGCACTAGCTTCCATAATCTGTGACTCAGACAGCAGAGGCGGGATTCCCATGTCTGTGGTGGTGGTGGGTAGCTATATGGCTGAGCAGCTTTACCGCCCTCCCTGGTCTGTGGTGGTGGCAGGGTGGTGGCTAACCCAAGCAGGAGCCTCCATGCTCAGTGACTGAGACTGCAGAGGCAGCTGCCCCAAGTGTGGGCCTCCCTGCCTGGCTGCCAAACAGTGGACAACACTGAGCAGATGGAACTCCTACACACTCATTTGCCACTGTGGGCCTACATCTGAGATAGAGAACAAGGGAACCCCTGTGCTTTCTCATTAGGCCTAAGAGCAAGTGAGTGTCCCTTCAAGTGAGTGTATCCAGAGCTCCGTATCCAGGCTCCCTCGGTGCTAGCAGGCAGACATCAGATCCCTCCCACCCACACCCCCACTGTGGGCAACATAAGGATCCATGGAACAGAGCTCTAGCCCTTGAGGCTCCTGTTCTGTGGGTCTACCAGTGTTGTCCAGGCAAACAATTCCTGGAGCTCAGACAGATCTGAATTCGAGGAGGACAGTGTGACAGGCCTGTTGGCCACTGAGGTATTCAGGGCTCACAAGAACAATGCCAGCACCCACATGTGCACCCGCACCACCTCCTGTGCTTAAGCTCCACCTGTCATCTATTCGCTCGCTCTAACATCCTGTCCTTCAAGGCGCGCGCGTGCACACACACACACACACACACACACACACACACACACACACACACACCCTCCCTTGCACACATGCACCTTCGACCTTCCTCCCTTACCTACAGCTGAAACATCAAAAACTCAAGTGACAATACATACTAGAGAGGATGTGGAGAAAGGGGAACCCTCCTCCACTGCTGGTGGGAATGTAAACTTGTACAACCCCTTTGGAAATCTGGTGCTTTCTCAGACAGTTAGGAATAGCGCTTCCTCAAGATCCAGCTATACCACTCCTAGGCCTATATACAAAATATGTTCAACTGGATAAGGACATTAGCTCAACCATGTTCATAAAAGCTTTATTCATAATAGCCAGAAGCTGGAAACAATCCAGATGTTCCTCAACAGAGGAATGGATACAGAAACTGTGGTACATTTATACAATAGAATACTACTCAGCAATTAAAAATAAAGAAATCATGAAATTTGCAGGTAGATGGTGGGATCTAGAAAAGATCATCTTGAGTGAGATATCCCAGAAGGAGAAAGACAAACATGGTATATATTCACATATAAGTGGATATTAAACATATAATATAGGATGATTATACTAAAATCTGTACACCTAAAGAAAAGCAAGAAGAAGGACCCTAGCTAAGGGTCCTTTCCTTACTCAGAAAGGCAAATGGTAAGGACACTGAAGAGGAAGGAAACAGGAAACAGGACAGCAGCCTACCACAGTGAACTGAAAGACTCTACCCAGCAAGGTATCAAAACAGATGCTAAGACTTATAGACAAACTTTGGGCAGACTGCAGGGAATCTTATGAAAGAAAGGGGAGACAGAAATACCTGGCAGGGACATCTGGGAAGGGGCTACTGCTGGGATACAAAGTAAACAAATTGTAACTAATAAAAAAAAAAATAATTAAAGAAAAAAGAAATACCTGAGAGGGACCAGAACTTCACAAGGAGAGCAACAGAACCAAAATATCTGGTCTTTTCTGAGACTGATACTCCAACCCAGGACGGTGTATGGAGATAACATAGAACCCCTGCAGAGATGGCATCTCAGTTTCCACCTGGGTTCCCTACTAAGGGGAACAGGGACTGTCTCTGACATGAACTCAGTGGCTGGCTCTTTGATCACCTCCTCCTGATGGGGGAGCAGCCTTACTAGGGCACAGAGGAAGACAGTGTATCCAGTCCTGATGAGACCTGATCGGGGATGAGGAAGAAAGGAGATGAGGACTTCCCCTATCAATGGACTTGGGAAGGGGCATGGGAGGAGAAGAGGGAGGGAGGATGTGATTGAGAGGGGATGAGGGAGGAGGTATAGTGGAGATACAAAGTGAATAAACTGTAATTTATAAAAATTAATAAATATATTAAAAACATAATATCTGTAATTTTAAAATTTAAAACTATGATTGTATAAGTTTACCCTAAAATATCACAAACACTTGCTCCCAGAGGTTTTTGTCTTTTTTTTTTTAATATATAAAAATTTAGGCTATCATCAGGGCTAATACAGAGAACTGCAAGAAATAGCCCTTGAATTATGTTCAGATTTGTCTAAATCTGACTTATTTTATGAAAATTTTAATATATGCTCATATTACAGTTCTGTTAAAACATTTATAACAAAAGGATGCATCTAAAGACGCTGAGTTAATAATATGAACACAGTGATACTTCATATTGCAGCTGCTATAGATAAACGGTCCCTTAGGTACTGCTTATGCTTTAATTAAAACTATTTCATAAATATAGACAAGAAATTTTCCTAGTCGGGCCTGTAACCAGCATTTTCTTGTAGATTTGCTTATTTCAAAATGCTGAAAGAACAGAAATTATCATTTTGCTCAATGGTTAGTTTAATTAAAAGTTTAGTTTTATACATTTAAATAAGTATATGTGATCACATTAAATGTAAAAGGATATTAGAGATTATGTAGATATCTACAAATAGCCCATGATTACTACTGATTAATAGTCAAAAAAATCACATTATAGCTAGCTTGGCAAAGGCAACTGGTAGTAATGCCACCTCCAAAATTAGTAAGTTTATTCACAAAATTACATAAGACAGCATTAGTGCTTCACAGTTGATATCACAGTCTGCCCATGACTCCCCAAAGACACTGGCAATTGGTAGAATATAAACAGTTGAAAAAAATGACACAAAACTATGCCTAAATACTCAGGTCTCTAGCCATCTCAGAGCAATTTGAATGATTGTGTTTTGTAAGATTTAGGTTGCATAATCTCAATGTTACATTTCATTCACGGCATGAAACAAAGCCTATTAGATTTGTGCTTGCAGATGGAAGTATAGCACCTAGAAAATGAAAAAGTACAGATCTGTGCCTAGTATTCTCAGCCTTCCCTTGGAAATCCCCATGCACAGTTCCCTTGTAATATGCATCCTCTAACCTTTCCATGCTCTTCCATTGTTACCTATCCATTTATTTATTTATTTTATTAATTATACTTTATTGATTTTGTATCCCCCCATAAGCCCCTCCCTCCTCCTCTCCCGGTCCCCCCCTCCCCCCCTTTCTGCATGCATGCCCCTCCCCAAGTCCACTGACAGGGGAGATCCTCCTCTCCTTTCTGATCTTAGTCTATCAGTTCTCATCAGAAGTGGCTGCATTGTCAGGGTTCTAGGTTATCTCCACGGATAGTCCTTGGTTGGAGTATGAGTCTCTGGGAAGTTCCCTGTGTTCAAATTTTCTTGTTCTGTTGCTCTCCTTGTGGAGTTCCTGTCCTCTCCAGCTCTTACTATTTCCCACTTCTTACATAAAATTCCATTCACTCTGCCCGACAGTTGGCCATCAGGCTCAGCATTTGCTTTGACAGTCTGCACTGCAGAGGCTTTCAGGGGCCCTCTGTGGCAGGTTCCGAGGTTGTTTCCTATTTTCTTTTTCTTCTGATGTCCATCCTCTTTGCCTTTCAGGATGGGGACTGAGCATTTTTAGTTAGGGTCCTCTCTTTTGCTTAGTTTGTTTAGATGTACAGATTTTAGTGGGTTTATTCTATGTTGTATGATTATATGAGTGAGTATATACCATGTGTGTCTTTTTGCTTCTGGGACAACTCACTCAGAATGATCCTTTCCAGGTCCCACTATTAACCTGCAAATTTCATGATTTCCTTATTTTTCATTGCTTCATTGCTCCAATACTCCATTGTATAGATGTACCACAGTTTCTGCATCCATTCTTCAGTTGAGGGGCATCTGGGCTATTTCCAGCTTCTGGCTATTACAAATAAAGCTGCTACAAACATGGTTGAGCAAATGTCCTTTTTGTGTACTTGAGCCTGTTTCGGGTATATGCCTAGGAGTGGTATGGCTGGATCTTGAGGAAGCGCTATTCCTAGTTGTCTGAGAAAGCGCCAGATATCCATTTATTTTTTCCTTTTATTTTTTCGACACTGGGTTTGATGCAGAATTAACAAATGCAAACACATAAATCATATATGATCTCCATTCGTACATTTTGTTAACTGCATATGAAAAACTGTTTTGCTCAAAACTCATCTGTGTCTTTAACTTTGCAAGTATGATTAAGTTATAACTCTATTTAAAATGGAGATGTTCTTTTCTATGTATCTTGAGTTTTAGAACTGTGAATCACTTTATAATTATCATCAGTGTTTCTTAACACAATTTGATCTAGTGTCATGAAAACAGAAGAAGACAGGATATCAGAGCCTGCCACCTTTGTTGCATGTTTCTTCATTGGAAGTTGCCCCGAAAATTGTAAACTGCACAGAAAAGCTGAAGAAATATACTCTGGGCTCAAGACAGAGGCAAGCAGAGCACCTTTTCATTTTAATAATACAGGCAAGTTAATCAAGAGTAATTAGCTTAGCAGTAAGTAAGGAGTGGTTCAGGGCTTTGATATCATGCCAAAGTCTGAGAGGTACTCTATAGAACTGTGGGTCTTTGAAACCTAGTAATATAAACCTGAACTTACTTAATTAGTGAAAAAACAACCTCAGAGATGAAAGAAGCAGAGTGATAAGCTTTTTCTTTTTGCCTTTTGCTATCACTTTCTCTCCCTCCACATCTCCCTCTTTTGATTTTCACACAAGCTAAAGCGCTCATGTATTTAATCATAAACATAAAATATATTTTAAAATATGTTAAGACATATTTTAATGTAAGATAAGGAGGTTGTATAGTGACACACTATAGAAACCATAGGGCTAACAATATCCTTGGAAAATGGTATATATACCTCTTCCCTGTTTCTTTTCTATATGATTATTTCCTCTAAATAATGTGACTTTAACATAAAGTACTCTCTTGTGGTCTATCTGGAAACTTCATGGTTACAATTGAGCTGGAAATTTTGATAACATTTTCATAGCTGACCTTCCAGAGCCTGCTCACTTCTCTCCCCTAAGGTCTAACAGCAGAAATTTCACTTGTGTTTTATCAGGTCTTATAGGGTCATGCTTTTCTCTAGTCTCTTACTGCTGCTCAGAATTTCAAGTTCATTGCTCTTGTGTTTTAGGCTTGAAAACTTTGTGCGGAAAAACACCTATATGTTGATTCAGAGATTGTGGTACACAGAGCTTGAATATCAGTTTCTGTATAAATAGATTTTTACTGTAAGAGCTACAGGATGTAAAATCCACAAGACATAAAGCTATACAAAGTAATTCTTGAAATAGAACAAATCTGGAGATTTACAAATTAATATCTATGTCAGGGCATGGAAGGTGAACTGGGTGATTGACTAGAAGGAAAAAAAAAATGAGACCAAGTATCAAGCACTGATGTTTTTCCATTTTGGAATCAACAGGAAAAAACTTAAGTACATATTTTACTATTTATATATTTTTGTACAATGTACAAAAAATAATATTTACATATAACTACATGCAAAAGGTTAAAGTACCCAGCCCTAGTGAATTTTTTTACAATATATTTATTATTATTATTTTATAATTTATTCATTTTGATTCTCAATTGTAGCCCTCTCTCTTGTCTCCTCCAGGCCCTACCCTTCCTCCCTCTTCCTGCCCTATCCCTCTCCCCTAGTTCCTCCCCTACTTCCTCCCCCATCAGGTCCTATCAAAACTGTCTGGATCATCTTTCTCTGTTTGGCTGGCTAGGTATCCCCACCAAAGAAATGTGATCAAGGAGGAGATAACTGAGTTGATGAAAGAGAATGCCTCTTCTCCTCTTACTGCGGAATCCACATGGAGACTGAGCTATTGTGGACTAATTCTGAGCAAGGGGTCTAGGTCTTCTCTATGTATGGTGTTTGGTTGGTGCCATCCCCTCTAGGCCAACATTTTTTGACTTTGTTGGTCTCCTTATGGGCTCCTGTCCTGTCCAGGTCCTTTTATTTCCCCTTCTTCCATAAGACTCCCCAATGCAAATGAAGTTCAAGCATGGGTTCTCAGATATTTCTTTCCAGTTGTATGATAACACCGTAGATTAGGTTTTTTATGCTCTGTTCAACTAACACTGAAGCATTGTCTGAAGTATTTATTTACTCAGTGCATATCTTATCTTCACAAAATTTGCTTAGACACTGTATTTATTTAGAATGGAAAGAGGAATTATAATAAAACTAACATGACCATTATTTAATACATTATTAGTTTACTGCTGTGTCCAGGTTATTCTTAATATGTTGGTGAAATAGTAACTCAGTCTATGATGAACTCCTTATGTCAACACTTGGTTTCCTTTGAAAATTAAGTACATTGTACAGGGGCACCATCTTATCAATTTGTTTGTTAGCAACCTGCAGTTCTCAGTAAGCCAGTCTACAAATCACTGATCCATGTCGCAATATTTCATTTCTGTGTTTGTTGAAAATGTGGCTACAAACCAAACATTTTTCTAGTAACCTTCTTCAGCTGAAGGTATAACACTTTCTTTAAATGAAGTTAATGTTTAAAGATATAACATGAAAGAATACAACAGTAAATATTATGTGATAATACATGTGATTTTCATGTTATATTAAATAAGTGATTAAACACTGCTAAACCTTATAGCATATTAAATAAATTTCAAGTTCCAATATTAATTTCCCAAGTCATTATTCACTGTAGTTAAATGGCAAAGATTTGCTGGATCATTATACTTCATATGATTATTATGAATATATATTACGTATTATATAACAACCACTTATACAGTGTATAGCCTCAGAAATTTTTGACTATTTCTGATGATTGCCTAACATTTTAGAAATAGTTAAGTTGGTGAACTGAATTAAAAAAACATAAGTTCATGAAAATTGTGAGGAGTAGTCAATAAGGCAACCTAATCAATAAAGAATCTACTGTGTCTCTTGGCTAAAACTAGCCTCAAAAAATATCAAACACAGTTGTAGTGATAAATCAGCATCTGTTATTATTCCTTATTCTAACTGAAAAGACAAATTAATCAATGAGGAATGTTAACCTGCTTGTAAGTGGCCAATAAAATATTGAACTACATAACTAAAGAAATAGAGGCTTGAGCACCATCATTTATTTCAAGTTTTTAAAGTTTCCATAGAAGGTGTGGCTTAGAGAAAATAAAGCTCCTTTTCAACCCTGATGCAGTTTTCCATAGGTAAAACAGGTAATGAGAAAGTTACCAGTTTGCTAAATTTGAATGAATGAGAAATATGTCTATATGTAACAGGTCACATTAGGTTTCTATTAACTCAAGGTTGATATTTGCTCATTCTAGAAATAACAAAAAATAAATTCTATTTTTGGGTTCCTGTTTAATCTCTGAATGTTCACCCTGGAAAACAAAAGCCATGAAAAAAAAAAAAGGTGAGAAAAACCATTTTGAATTTTTGTGATTGTTTCCTAGTAGGATATAATTTTCCTTTAATGAACCAATCTATATGGACTAATTAATTTGTCTAAAAAGAATTCTAAGATTCTAAAACTCTGAAATGACCATGGTTGCTCTCACTGGTAAACTCGTTGATTGTCAATGATGGGCACCAAAAGGGAAAGGAAGCCTCTTTAAAAATTTCACTGATCCTCTTTCTCTGTGGCCTAGTAAGGCCATGTCACCAGGGGGAGGTGATCAAAGAGCAGGCAACCAGTCCATGTCTGATACAGCCCATGCTCCCATTACTAGGCCACCATGGGCTACATCAGACAGCTCTGATGAGGCCTGATAGACTAGAGTCATATAATAGGGAAGGAATATCTCCCCTATCATGGACTAAGGGAGGGACATAGCGGGGAAAGAGGGAAGGAGAGTGGGACCAGGAGGAAATGAAGGAGGAGGGTACAGCTGGAATACAAAGTAAATAAGTTTTAATAAATAATAATAATAAATTAAAATTAGAAAAAAGAAAAAAACAGAACTATATGTACCTCACAAAACAAAAACAAAAACAAACAAACAAAAATAATGCTGATATGAACAGATACCATTCCTGAACATCAGAGGGCAGAGATAAATCCAAAAATATTCCCCAAGAATCGATAAACAGTTGACAGTTGCTATGGAGAAATTTACTCCCTTATTAGTAGTGTAGCTGCCCATGACTTGCCTCTGTTCCCTTAAGTAACTTCAATTAAATTCACTGGTAGAATGGGAAAAAGAAAAAAAAAAAGGATGCAGATAAGGAAGGGATTCCAAAATAGATTTGGAAGTGCATGTATCAGTCTGGAATTGAGCTAAGTGCCTTTTACAACTAAGTGACTTTTGCAGGTAAGTGAATTAAGTGCCTTTTATAGTTTCCATTTAGTCAAGTTGAAAATGTCTATGGCCCTTTAATTTGTTAAAGCAGAAAAACTTTGGATAGACCAACTGACTGCTTCATAAGTACACTGTTAAATATCTAGGAAAAAGTTTCACCATGAGTCTTTCAGTTTCAACATTTGAAAACAAGCTTCATTGAATGTAATCAGAAACTTCAGAAAATATTATTTTTTTTACTATTTCTTTTGTTTATTGGAAGTGTTAAATTACATTTTTTTTAAATTGCACTTTATTTACTTTGTATCCCCCCTCTAGTTCCCTCCCTCAACCCCTCCCAATCCCTCCCTTCCTCCCCCTTCTCCACATAATCCCCTACCCAAGTCCACTGGTAGGGCAGGGTTTCTTTTTCTTCCTTCTTATCCTAGTTTGTTAGGTCTCATCAGGAGTGGCTGCATTGTCTTCTTCTGTGGCCTGGTAAGGCTGCTCCCCCCTCAGGGGGAAGTGATCAAACAGCAGGACAATCAGTTCATGTCAGAGGCAGTCCCTGTCCCCATTACTATGGAACCCTCTTAGACACTAAACTACCATGGGCTACATCTGTGCAGAGGTTCTAGGTTATCTCCATGCATGGTTCTTGGTTGGAGTATGAGTCTCAGGAAAGACCCCTGTGCTCAAATTTTTTGGTTCTGTTGCTCTCCTTGTGGACCACCTGTCCTCTCCATATTTAACTATTAATTCCCACTTCTTTCATAAGATTCCCTGCATTCTGCCCAAAGTTTGGCCATAAGTCTCAACATCTGCTTTGATAGTCTGCAGGGCAGAGCCTTTCAGAGGCCCTCTGTGGGAGGCTCCTAACTTGTTTCCTGTTTTACGATATATACTCACTCATATAGACATATAATATAGGATAAACCTACTAAAATCTGTACACCTGAAGAACCTAATCAAGAGGGAGGACTCTGGCTAAAATGCTCAATCCCCACTCCGAAAGGTAAAGAGGATGGACACCAGAAGAAGGAGAAAACAGAAAATATTATTAACAATATTTATGTTAATAATAAATATTATTCAGACACTGCCTTAGTCTTTTGCAAAGACTTCTGCTGTTATTATGTAACATACTAATTACATAAATTTTCATAAGTGTAATGGCTAATTTTAATTGAAATCTACAGATTGATTTGTATTTTAATAAAGCTATACTTAATTAATTGATTTAGATAAAACTATGCAATATTTATATTAACCTACAATACTTAATATTTGAATTTTTGTTTATATTTATAGGTAATAAAAATTATGTATATGAAAATATTTTTCTAAGTTAGTACATGAATGAATTCACATCCATGAATGTATGACTATGCTTGCATTTTAGGTGATCATCTAAATGTTAAATATGATAGCGAGTACATGGCATTTATATTGTTCTATTTGTGCACCATATAATCCAATGCTAGATCATGAAATTTTGAGAAATTTTCCCTATGACAGCTCAGACATGATTGAGTAAAAAAAAGATATGTGTTTATGCTCCCAGAATATTTCAATTTTATAAATCTTTCTGTTTTCCAAAATTTTGTGAAATAGATATGTTATTGAAGTTATCTAAGTAAATTTGCTGAGGACAAGCAATAGTACAGAAAGTGAAATAATTCATATATCATGAAAAGAAAGTTACTAAAGAAAGAAACATGCTAAGTGAATATGAGGCAAGTTAATCCAGTGCTGAATTTTAAGGCAACAATTTAACAAAAAATACTTGATTTGGAAGATTAGATTACAAGTAAAGATAGTACAATAATCAAGAATTTACGAAATCAATTACATATAATTAAGTTGTTTTTTTTTTAATTTTATTTTTTTCTTATCAGTTACATTTTATTAACTCTGTATCCCAGCTGTGTCCCGATCCCTCATTCCCTCCCAGTCCCTCCCTCCCTCCCTCCCTCCCACCTCTCCACCGTGCCCCTTGCCAAGTCCACTGATAGGGGGGACCTTCTCCCCATTCATCTGATCCTGTTTTATCAGGTATCTTCAGGACTGGCTGCAAAGCTCTCCTCTGTGGCCTAACAGGACTGCTCCTCCCTTGGCGGGTGGGGAGGCCAAAGAGCCAGTCATTGAGTTCCTGTTGGAAATAGTCCTTGTTCCCCTCACTATGGGAAGCCAATTGGTTACTGAGCTACCACAGGCTACATCTGAGCAGAGGTTCTAGGTTACATTCATACATGGTCCTTGGTTGCATGTCAGTCTCAGAAAAGACCCTGTGTCCAGATATATTTGGTCCTTGTGGAGCTCCTACTTGAGGTTATTATTTCAGGAGACTGATATTTCAGTATTAGAAAAAGGAAGTCACTTAAAATCAATAAACCAGATTTTATCACTCTCATGAGAAAGAAAAATACTGATCATAATCAGTTATAATAACACTTTATACTAGAAAAATACATAAGACCGAAAGTATACATAGCTTTCAAACTAAATACAGGAAATTTAATTATTTAAAGACTTTTTTTTTCTATACACCTGAAGAAGATAATCAAGAAAGCAGACACGGGGTAAGATGATCAATCCTCATTTAGAAAGACAAATGGGATGTTCATTGAATGTATGACAGGAGTCTACTGCAGAAGGGATCTGACTCTATCTAGCAGTGTTTCAAAGCAGATACTAAGACTCATGACCAAACCTTTGGCAGAGTACAGGGAATCATAAGAAAGAAGGGGAGTTAGTATGATGTGGAAAGGATAGGAGCTCCACAAGGACCAAACTTATCTGGGCACAGGGTCTTTTCTGAGACTGACATTCAACCAAGGACCGTGTATGGATATAACCTAGAACCTCTGCTCAGATGTGGCCCGTGGTAGCTCAGTAACCAACTGGTTTCCCATAGTAAGGGGAACAAGGACTATTTCTAACAGGAACTCAATGGCAGGCTCTTTGACCTCCCCAACTCCAAGGGAGGACCAGTACTGTTAGGCCACAGAGGAGGACCTTGCAGCCAGTCCTGAGGATACCTGATAAAACAGGGTCAGATGAATGGGGAGGAAGTCCCCCCCTATCAGTGGACTTGGAAAGGGGCAGGGTGGAGAGGAGGGAGGAAGGGTGGGAGTGGGAGGGAATGAGGGAGCAGGATACGTCTGGGATACAGAGTTAACAAAATGTAACTAATAAAAATAAAATTAAGAAATATATATAAATATAATTAAGTTTTCAAAAAGAGTTATACAAATATATATGTAGTCTGTAGTTAATAGATCTAAAAACTGCACATAATATTTTTCTTTTCATGGAAGATATATATATATATATAATTATACTTAAATATAAATAAATAGAAATTTGGGTATATGTGTTTATACAAAGTGTGTGTTTCTGCATGTACATATATGAAAGTGCCAAAAAGAGCATGCATAACGGTAAAAGGAATCATTTCTGGAGTCCATTTTTTCTTTCCACATTTACTTTAGTTTCAAATATTAAACTCATGTCACTAGACATACAAGGCAAATATATGTACATGTACTTGTCATGCTTATGTATGTATGTATGTACACACATATTTGTGTGTTCATGTGTGTCTATATATATATGTACACATATATATATAATTTATTTATATATATATAACTTACATCTATATAAATTAAACATGGCATACTGAGGAATTATTCAGTTATTATCTACAAATTTCACAAATGATCCTTAGTAAGAACAACAAATCATGATTATCAATAACTTCTAAAAATAGAAATATATGAGGCTAGTTTGAAGTATGGAAAATTACTGAGGTGTAGGAGAGGGGGAGATTAACTTTTTCTTGCTTGAGTTATTGAAAAAGTGAGGGTTCTCATTTACTGTTTGGCTGAAAACCTTTTCTTACCTCAAAAAGTCATTACTGAATTTTAAGCTGCAAGAATACTCAGCCATTGGCGAATTGACCACGATTATTCAATCAGGAAAAAATGCTTATAAATTCAGTGGTCTATAGTTTATTTGTTACAGTGAACACCTTTAGTTTCAGTGTTTACAAACTTAGGGGACAGGAGCCCCACAAGACCAACAAAGCTAAAAAAACAGCCCAGGGGGTTGTGCAGAGACTGATGCACTGAAATCCTAAATGCAAGAGCCACCCCAAACAGATTTAAGAGTTTGATGTATGTGTGTGTGTGTGTTTGTGTGTGTGTCTCTGTGTGTGTGTGTCTGTGTGTGTGTATAATGTTTATTTTTCCCAATTTAAATACCCAGAGAACAATACTGATGTGTGACACATCCATTTTTAAAACTAGTTAATTTAGTTCTTTTTCTTGAAGATAATAAATTGGCATGAGTGAAGTCTCCCAGAGTGCTTTCCTAAAATCACCAGGGCAGCATTCTGCTCCAGTGGCTTAAAAATAGCATGGTGTTTTGAAATATAATTGCACATTCCTGGCACATAATTGACTAGAAAACATTACTTTTATTATTAGTCAGTGAGATGTTCCAATGTTTTAAAACAAACTATTGAAGATAAATCATGATTTGGAGAAAATAAGATGAAAAAAGTTAAAACTCACTGCTTTTATAGAATTGTAAACTAAAAATAGTGGGTGAATTTTTGGTAATATACACTTATTTATATGTGAAGTCCATTGATATTAAATGACTGAGAGGCTCATGGGTTTCATCTGAGCAGGGGATCTAGTTTCTCTCTTTGCATGGTCCTTGGTTGGAGTATATCTGTCTCTGAAGGTTCCTCTGGGCCCAGGGTTTTGGGCTCTGTTGGTTTCCTTATGGAGAACCTCTCCCCTCCAGGTCTTTCTGTCTCCCAATTCTCCTATAAAGTTCCCTGCACTCCGCCCAAAGTTTGGCTACGAGTCTTAGTATCTCCATTGATAACCTGATGGGAACAGTCTTTCAGAGCTCCCCTGTGGAAGTCTCCTGTCCTATACCTGTCTTCTCCTACTTCTGATGTCTTTCCTATTTGCCCTTCTGAGTGAGGTTTCAGCTTCTTCCTTAGGGTCCTCCTTATTGTTTACCTTCTTTAGGACTATAGACTTCCATACATGGTCCATGGTTGGAGAAACAGTCTCATAAGAGACCACTGTGCCCAGATATATTTGGTCCTTGGGGAGCTCCTGTCCTCTCCAGGTCATACTAACTCACCCTTCTTTCATATGATTCCCTGTACTCTGCCCAATATTTGGTTGAGTCTCAGCATCTGCTTTGATACACTGCTAGGTAGAATCTTTCAGAGGCCCTCTGCAGTAGGCTTCTGTCCTGTTACTTGTTTTCTCCTACTTCCAATGTCCATCCCATTTGACTTTCTAAATGAGGAATGATCATCTTACCCCGGGTACTCTTTCTTGCTTATCTTCTTTAGGTGTACAGATTTTAGTGTGTTTATCCTATCTTATAGGTCTAGTATCCACTTATTAGTGAGTATATATCATGTGTATCTTTCTGCTCCTGGGATACCTCACTCAGGATGATCTTTTCTAGATCCCACCATTTTCCTGCAAATTTAATGATTCCCTTGTTTTCAATTGAGGAGTAGTATTCCATTGGGTAAAAGTACCACAATTTCTGTATCTGTTCTTCTGTTGATGAACATCTGGGTTGTTTCCAGGTTCTGGCTATTACAAATAAAGCTGGTACAAAGATGGATGAGCAAATGTCTCCAACCAAAGACCATGTGAGGATATAATCTAGAACCCCTGCTCAGATGTAGCCCATGGTATCTCAGTATCCAAGTGGGTTCCCTAGTAAGGGGAATAGGGACTATTTCTGACATGAACTCAATGGCTGGCTCTTTAACAATGCCCCACCCCCACCCCGAGAGAGGAGCAGCCTTGCTAGACCACAGAGGAAGACATTGCAACTAGTCCTGAAGATACCTGATAATCTAGGGTCATATGGAAGGGGAGGAGGACCTCCCCTATCAGTGGACTTGGAAAAGGGCAAGGAGGAGATGAGGGAGGGAGGGTGGGATTGGGAGGGAATGAAAGAGGGGGCTACAGCTGGGATACAAAATAAATAACCTGTGATTAATATAAAAAATAAAAATTACAAAAAAAAGAGAAAAAAGGACTATAGATTTTAGTATGTTTATCCTATTTTATATGGCTAATATCCACTCATAAGTGAGTATACACAGTGTGTGTCTTTCTGCTCTAGGTTACATCACTCAGGATGATCTTTCCTAGTTCTCACCATTTGCCTGCAAATTTCATGATTTTTAATTACTGAGTAGTATTCCATTGTAATAGTCCATGGTACATGTAAATGTACCATGCTTTCTGTATCCATTCCTCGGTTGAGGGACATCTAGGATGTTTCCAGATTCTGGCTACAACGAACAAAACTGCTATGTACATAGTTGAGCAAATGTCCTTGTTGTATGGTTGAGCATCTTTCGGCTATATGCCCATGAGTGGTATAACTGGATCTTGAGGTAGCACTGTTCCTACTTTTCCAAGAAAGCACCATATTGATTTTCAAAGCTGTTGTACAAGGTTACATTCCCAGCAGCAATGGAGGAGGGTTCCCCTTTCTTCAAAACTTCCCCAGAATGTGTCATTCCTTTAGTTTTTGATCTTAGCCATTCTGATGGGTGTAAGGTAGAGTCTTAGGGTGGGTCGTTTTGATTTGCATTTCCTGAATGACTAAGGAGATTGAGCATTTCTTTAAGTGTTTCTTTTACATTCAATATTCCTCTGTTGAAAATTCTCTGTTTAACTCTGTTCCCCATTTTTTAATTGCATTACTTGCTTTGTTGCAGTTTAACATCTTGAGTTCTTTATATATTCTGGGTATTATCCCTCTGTCAGATATAGGGTTGGTGAAAATATTTTCCCAGTCTGTAGGCTGTGTTTTTCATCTGTTAAGTGTTCTTTTCTTTACAGTAGCTTTTCATTTTCTTGAGGTCTAATTTATTGATTGTTGATCTTATAGCCTGAACTCTTGGTGTACTGTTCAGGAAATTGTCTCCTGTGGCAATGAGTTCTACTCTCTTCCCCACTTTTTCTAACAGATTTAGACTGGTTCGCTTTATGTTGAGGTCTTTGATCCACTTGTACTTTACTTTCATGCTGGGTGATAAATATGGTTTTATTTGCATTTTCTTACATGTAGAGATTCCTTTGCCTAGCACCGTTTGTTGAAGATGCTGTCTTTTTTCCATTGTATGGTTTCAGCTTCTTTGCCAAAAATCAAGTATTTGTAGCTGGTGGGTTTATTTCTGGGTGTTCTATTTTATTGATCCATCAGTTTGTTTCTATGCCAGTACCATGCCGTTTTTATTACTGTTGTTCTATAGTACAGCTTGAGACCAGGAATGGAGATACTTCCAGATCTTTTATTGTACAGGATTGTTTCAGCTGTAGAAGCCAATCTGATTCTTTCTCAGAAAATTGGGAATAGCCCTATCTCAAGACCCAAAGATACTACTACTGGGCATATATCTGAAAGATGCTCAACCATACAGCAAAGTCATTTGCTCAATTATGATCATAGCAGCTTTATTTGTAGCAGACAAAATGTAGAAACAACCTAAATGTCCATCAACCTAAGAATTGTTAGAGAAATTTTAATGCATTTACACAATTGAATACTACTCAGCTATTAAAAACAAAGAAATCATGAAATTTTCAGGCAAGTGGATGGAACTAGAAAAGATCATCCTGTATGAGGTAACCCGGAAGTTTAGAAACACACATGGCATATACTCACTTATAAGTGGATAATAGTCATGTAATATGGGATAAACACTCTAAAATCTACAGACATAAAGAAGCAAAACAATGAAGACACTACAGAAGATGCTTAGTTCTAATTCAGAAGGGAAAACAGGATAGACACCAGAAACAGTTGAAGAGAGAGAACAGGACAGGAGCCTACCACAGATATCCTCTAAAAGACTACTCCCAGCAAGGGATCAAAGCAGATGCAGAGACTCTCAGCACAACTTTGGACAGAGCTCATGGAAGTATTATGGAAGAAGAGGGAGAGAGAAGGACCTGGAGGTGACAGGAGCCACACACGGAGACCATGGAAGCCAAAACAAAAACAAAAACAAAAACAAAAAAAAAAAAAAACAACTGAGCCCAGTGGGTCTGATGCATCAACCAAAGACCATAGATGACATAGACTCCCTGCTCAGATATAGCCCATAGACAGCTCAGTCTTCATGTGGGTACCCTAGTAAGGGGAGAAGAGACAGTCTCTGACATGAACTCTGTTGCCTGCTACTTGATCACTTCTCCCTGGTGGGATGACCTAGTCACCCCACAGAGGAAGAGGATCCAGACAGTCCTCATTGGTCCTGATAGGCTAGGATCAGACAGCAAGGGAGGAGGATGTCCCTTGGGATTATGAAAGCAGGATAGGGAGTTAGAGGGAATGAGGGATCTGGAGGAGAGGAGGAAGGGGGCTATAACTGGGATAAAAGGTGAATTAATTTTATATAATAATAATAATATAATAACATTTATGGCATATATACATATATTCACACATAGACAAATACTTTAATGCATACATGTAGAAGTACACAAACTTACACACAAACACGCAAACCATAGGAGAGAAAACTTGTAGTTTCTGTTTTTCTGAGTTTGGATCAAGGTGTTTAATACTTCCAAATCCATATATTTTTTCACAAATTTTATTTTTCTTAATAAAATTATAGGCAATAGATAGATACCATATCTGGATAGGTAGGTAGATGATAGGTAGATAGATAGATGATAGAGTTATAGTACTCTATTATTCTCCTTTCATCAGTTAACGGGCATCTAGGCTGGTGATTTCACTCTTGATTTCATGATTTTCTGTTACTTTATGTGTCTCCTGTCCCCTGGAATCTGCTGTGATTTTTGAACTTGCTTGAATTTTTTCTTTTCTTCTCAAAGGCCAATAAATTTGTGCTTTAATATCCTTCTCAGTTTGCTTTTAAACTTTTGTTTAAGAGGCCAGGACCCTTGAGGGCTGAATTGTTGGCTCAGCAGGAAAAAAAAAAAAAGTACATGTTGCTTTTGCAAGAAAATGAGTTTGGTTCCAACACTGACAAAGTAGATCATGGTCCCCTAAAACTCCAACTCTGGGGAATATGAGTCACTTTTCTGATCTCCAGGGGTTACAAGCATGCATGTAGCACATACACATACATGCAGCGAAATGCTCACACATGTAAAATAAATCTAAATTATCAAGACTAAGACACTGCAAAAGGGAACCAAATTTCCTCAGAAAATTGTTAAATTATTGCAGGTACAGATTTGCTATCTTACTGTTATCTGCTCTTCAATATGTTTCCCTATGTCCCCCTTCCACTCTTTTCATCATCTTGCTAAATATTGTGACTGTTTTTGACAGTGGTTGATATGTAGAAGATACATGCAAAGGGGTGATTCATTCTTTAAGAAATTATTGATAGACTTCTTGTGCGTTCCTCAATATATAACTTAAAACTTGCATGCATGTACAAAGCCAGACTGAGAGAGAAACATGCATGTACAGAGAGCCATAAAAAGAGAGAGAGGAGCAGGCATGTATACAAAGACAAAATGAGAGAGAGAGAGACTTTCATTTGGTCTGTCATTGTTTGAATCTTTTTCATACATGAACCAATACTTTATTCTCACTGATTCTCTGAAATTGCAATGCATTATTAATTCCATCTTCTTAAGCAAGTTGCCTGTAATTATAATTGTCTTTCTAAAAAAAAAAAATGCAACAGCTGCACCTACTCTGAAAATGGATCCTTGGAGAATGTAATTAAGTTATTTCAATTTGGAAACTGAATATTATCAAGAGCTATGGGATGTATAACCTTAAGGCAGACCTTTCCACCAGGTTTTTAATAGTATGTCATTTGCTGAAACCTAGATAACGAGAAAATTAGAATGTAAATTTTTGCATGCTCCAATCAGAACCTTACTAAGTAGAATCCTGTTACATAATCTTACTACTATAGTTAGGACATTTGGTAGACAACTGAGTTAAGGAAGCTAAAGCCATACGTTAACTACGTATGTAATACTCCATCGATCTTTGCATTGCTCTAAACCATGGATTTTCCACTGTAACTTCCAACACATATTGAATATTTTTTCTTAAGTCACATTTATTTAAAAAGAAAGCACTTTCTAATAATGCAAAAGTTATTTTCTACAGATCATATTTTCAGGCACATGAAAAGAATTATGATTTAGAATTATCTCTAAGGAAGTTAAATGTTAAAAACTGTTTATTATTGTACTTATATATTTTAAGAAACATGTTAAACAATATTTTCAAATACTAACTATATCTTATTTATTATAATTTTACTTTTATAATGGCTTACATTTTACTGATTGAAATAAAAATAAAAGAGAAGTGATCTATACTTAGGATAAATCAGTGTAATTGAGAGAGTACTATACAAACATTTTCTAAGCCTGTGCATGCACAGAATTTAGCAAAACTTTGATCCACAGGGTGAGATAGCAAAAACACAGACTTCCCCCCCCCCCCTTTTAGTAGAACCTTGGATACTTTCAGACACATAAAAGAGTCTTCTTTTCTAGAGAACCAGCTTTCAAGCTTTGTTGGGTAAGTTACTCTATAGTTATCTACAGGGCACACACTTCAGTGGTATCAGCAACAGCAAATACAATTGCAGATAGACTAAGTCTCCTGATGTCCCTTGTTACTCATTTTAAAGATTACAGATATAAATTGAAGATTAAAAAAATTGCTCATGGTTTACTTGAATTATATCATTGCAAACAGTATGGAACTAATAGGCATGGAACTAATAGAAGGGGAAATCTCTTGAAACCTCATCACAAGAAAAAGAACAATATGGTAACAAGGAATGCTGAGATTAGAAGAAATAATCTTCCCTAGAGACGATCACACCTACTAGTAATCTAGTACAAGCCCTGAAAACATATAAATCCATTTAATATTTAGAATGAGAGATCCATTTTTCAAAAGGACATAAATTTGAAAGAGAGCAATGGGTTTGGATAGTACTAGGAGTTTTTGGAAAGAGAAAGGCAAGGATAAAATTACTTAATTATGATTTCAGAAAAGGTATAAATATATCTTTAATCAGCTGAACAAAGAGAACAATAAACATGTCAAAGTGGAAGGGGTACGGTTATGGGGTCTCAAACCTACACAAAGAACTACAGGCAACCAAGAAATGCTGATAGTTGAGTAAGCAGTCTTCCCCAGAGAAGAACACACCAATTTATTATGCAATACCAAATGGTCAGTCCTGAAAACAAACATGCAAGTAACATACAAATTGATCATGTTTTATTTACAAAAAATTGTAATTATAAAGTTTATACAGTTTGTAAAATTAAAGAAATTAGAATTTTTCTAATTATGTATATGTATACAAAATACATTACATGTATATAAAATACATATAATATATATATATACATATATATATGTGCATATAACAATAAAAGCCTGGCAAAGAATATGAAAGCGACCAGGAAGTATTATATGAGAAGGTTTGAATGCAGTAAAGATAAAAGGAAATTATTATAATTACATTATAATAAAATAAAGGAATTAAAATCATATATATAATCTAGTCATGTGGGTAGAGTTGGGGGAAAAGTTAAAATTCCGTGTTAATTGGAGAATAGTTACTATTAATGTAATGCAGCTTTTGATGAGAAAGGATAGGTTATTATAGAGTATAAAAATTAATCATAAATTGGTTAGGATACCATAGTCAAAGTCAATTACTATATTTTCTAGAAAATAGAGCAATAATTGTATAATATCAATTAAATTCTTATAAGGAAGTCAATTGCTTTGATTGTCACCCTCTTGTGGTGCATAGAAGTTTGAAGGCACTGGACAAGCCACAGATTTTAGACATATGTTGTAAGGTGAAAATTATAAAGTATTGTCACAGTTATGACAAGAATAGGATGAAAGAACACAATTGTGTTATCCTTAGAAAATTATTCCATTGTGGAATATAAAGAGTGGTAATTTCAGAGACGGTGACTGTGGTAAAGGAAGGTACAGAGTTAAAAGGTGCTAATTAAAGAGGGACAGAATAGGGGGAGGTGGAAAGGAAAGTACATACTACACAGTCCTGAGAACCTGAGTTCAATCTCAGCAGGACCTAATTAGGCACAGCCATGTGCATCTTTAACACCAGTACAAAGAGGGTATACAGTTGTTGAATACAGGTATTTGGGAACTCAAAGGCCAGTCGGGGTAGAGAATCAGTAAGCTTCAGGTTCAGTGAGATACCCTGGTTCTTTGTTTTGTTTTTTGTTGTTGTTTGTTTGTTTTATTTTCTTGTTTATTAATAGTACAGTCAGGTAATAAGAAATGCAATGTCTCTATGCAGAGGTACAGGCTCAAATATGTGTCTTCCTTCTCTCAAACACACACACACACACACACACACACACACACACTGCTCCTATGCTGCCTTATAAAAAGAAAGAAAAATAAAAAAAAGAGGTGAACTGCATTGATTATTTTCTTATTAACTGAAAGAAGCAATGACAGAAATAGGAAATTACTGCCATTTCAATATTCAACTTGTTTTATTGACTAAATAACCAGGAATTTCTATTTCTAACACAAGATCTTTTGTTTGTGAGATACCGGGTTGAGATCTCTAGGCTAATATTGCTATTAAATTACCAACCAAAATTAAAGGAGAGACTGTAAAGTCACCAAAATCCATTAAAGAAAGTTGGGAACATTTTATTTAGATAGTTATGGTCCGGGGCCAGAGGACATTACTGACAAATGTACAGCTTGAATCACTATTCTCTATTCACTGTCCATGTAGGATTCTTCTTAAAATCCACATAGTCTGTGCACTATATGTGATTCAAGAGTGGCGTTTCTATAGCCACTGGTATGATTGTAGCCTACCAGAGATGTACTGTTAATCATTTGCATAAGAGCTCTTCATGGTTGCCTGGTAGCAATAATGTGTCTCGTTAAGACAAACTAAACATAAAGTAGTCTCTTTTTTATACTAGTTCTTATAGACATCCACCACATTTGTAGACTCTTCTCTGTAAATAACTTCAGCTTACCTTATTAAATATGAAACATGCTCTGTGCCCTAAAAAGTCTATTATAAGTCTTAGTCATGAAAGTTAGCCTACTTTTCATTAAAATACATGAGCATAAAAAGTTAAATAGTATCACAACTTTCTTATTCTTAGTCATTTGGCTTTTAGATAAGTCTGAGGGATTTAATAGCTTCAATTGCAGTTTAGTCTTGAACACCCATGCTAGCATTCGATGAAGGTGGAACTCTTCATTATAAAGTCCATCTTTCCTCTGTGGGGAAAGCTAATTTGAAAATATCATGAGTTAGCTGAGAGCACTGCATCATTTTCTCATTCTTTTCAGAGAGCAACACCTAAGTAGAATGCTCCTAAAAATTCCATCTACATGTAAATGCTTCAGAAGTGGTCCTCACAGTTAACCTTCAGACACACACTTCTGCCTTTGGGAGACCTAGACAGAACTCTTCAATCAGGTGATCCTAAGTTGACATGGCTACTAATAAACTTGTTTTTAATCATTTCTGGAACATTCAAGATTGTCGAACCATTGTATGTGAGGTCATATTTTGTTTGATAGGCAGACTATGCTAAAGCTGAAAATCCTACTTTGGGGATGAAATACTTTTCTGACATTTTTAGCAACTTGCTGTTTTTCAAAATGTACATTTAATGCAATTAGTACAATCAATATTAATATTAAATTTAAATATTCATACAAATATTAATATTTTAATATAATTATATTCACTATAATATTAAATATTAATATTTTGTGTTAATATTAAAATATTAATGTTTTATTATTTTTTACACATGGCCACCAATGGCCATTTGATAGGACTCAATTCTAAGGCTTTTCTTAACATGTATATGTCTAAATTGGCCGATGCTCAGGACAGTTGCATCAGAAATAGTTAAGTGATTTTTATGAACTTATATATAATGCCACAATACTTACATTAAACTGTGTATATTCCCCACAGGCCTACTAGATTACTTATAATACATTACAGATGCTGTGTGAATAGTGGTTATTCTTTTACTGATGAAATGATTACGGAAACAGAATAAGTCAGTATACATAGAGAAAGACGTTTGTTTTTCAAATCTTTAAATCTGACTTTGGATAATTGTCTGCATATCTAGCCCAATGATACAGTGGGTAAGCAACAGATGATGTAGCATTAGTATATTCAGGACTCAGTGCTCTGTGGGGAGTATTAAAACACACATGTGAGAAATACTGTAGTAATGCTGAACAAGTAAAATGACCTGACAATTCTAAAATAAGTACATTTAACATTTTAAAATACATAATATTGATATAATCATATAATCATGTTATATGTTTGGGTCAAATCTACTCAGAAGATAGAGTCTCATTAATCCTCACCTTTGCTTGAGATTTTTATCACTAATTGATGGCTGCTAGGGGAGGAAGAGTCATTTCTTCAGGGACACAGGACTCTTTAATGATTTGGGTGTGTATATGTGGATCTATAAAAATGGGCTAATTAACTTTAAGGTTATTAAATTAAATATGTTGCAATTTTAAAAAAAATATATCTAAAACAGATTTTGAAGAACAGAAAAATATTCGTATATGAAAAGAGATAATGCACATTGGCACAAATGACTTATGAGAGTTGCTATTGTAAGAAAACAGAGAGAAAGAGAGAGAGAATGTATGTAACTTCTAAAGCAAGTGAGGAAATGAAGAATAAGTTTGGTTTGCATCAAATGGAGTCAAAGTTTTCAGAAAACTGTTCCATTAAAATGAATGAATTTACCACACTTTATAGTTGTGTGTTAGGGCTGCATA
Source organism: Psammomys obesus (assembly GCF_907164565.1). NCBI lineage: Eukaryota > Metazoa > Chordata > Mammalia > Rodentia > Muridae > Psammomys > Psammomys obesus. Next base: position 28,482,269 of record NW_026596079.1, on the reverse strand, counting down.
AAAACATGTATCATTAGATCTTAATATCTTTATATTTTAGAGACTATTGCTATTTTTGATTAGCTTATATTTTTTGTAAAATTAGCATTGGGGAAAAGTACATCTTATTAACTTATAGACAAACTATATAGATAAAAATCAGTATAATTAGAATAAATATGTTGTGTCCCTTCATTCCGTATCCTAGCTATGCTCCTTGAATAACTTTAGTTTCATTCTTCGAGGCCATATCGCATTGCCCATCAAAGCCTTTGCCTTCACAACTAAGTCGTGAATGTTGTAGAGAAATCATTCAAGCTCCCAAATGCTGCTATTAAAATTGCACTCTGCAAAACCCCAAATGGATGTAAAACATTGTTAGGATAGCTTCCCGTTCTTCAACTGTATTTTTCTTGAATAAACCTTGGTCTGTTGACCAACCCTATCATCTCTCATTTCTATGACAATGCTTAGTGCTTTTTTTCTTTATAGAGAAACCAGAAACTGCCAGAAAGAATGTGGCAATGTTCCCAATCATGACAGTACGAACTAACATGCATCATTTCCTTATCCTTTTACCAAAATGTAAAAATCAATCACCATGGCAGGGAGTCAAATAATTCAAGCATTGGTCTTTAGGATTATAGTTGTGGAAATGCATAGATGGAAGGAGTAAATAAGAATAGTAAAGATTAGTTTCAGAACGTAGAGGATCTGGATAATATTCATGAAAGGGTTTTATGCAGGCAATTACAGCAGCAGGGAATTCAGATTGTTGTACATGAAACCTCCTTAAGAATCAGTGGCCTGCTCTTTGATCAGCCCCCCTTGAGGTGTGGGGGATTGGAGGACAGCCTTACCAGGCCACAGAGGACAATGCAGCCACTCCTAACAAGACCTGATAGACTAGGATCAGATGGAAGGAGAGGAGGACCTCTTCTATCAGTAGACTGGGAGAGGGGCATGGGTGGAGAAGAGGGAGGGAGGGTGGGACTGGGAGAGGAGGATGGAGGAAGTTGCAGTTGGGGTACAAAGTGAGTAAACTATAATTAATAAAATAATTAATTAATTAAAAAAGAATAATGATTATACACAGGTCTTTGACAAATATATATTGGCTAAATAATGCCAGATTATTATTTAAATGCTATTTAAATAATATTAAATGCTATTTAAATAATATTAAATATAATAAATAAATATTATTTAAATAGCATTTAAATATAATCACATGGTATGTCTGGTATATTTCTTATCACTGTGAAAAGATACCTAAAACAATCAACTAAGAGATGGAAGATTTACTTGTGACTAATAGTTTGAGATGGTGAAGACCACATGGGTAAATTTGTGGTGGCTGGACCAGTGGGAACATGACATGACTTGGTCACATCTCAATGCATCAGGAATGAGCAAACTTTTTTTTTTTTTTTT
>NW_026596079.1:28452853-28480846 GCF_907164565.1 Psammomys obesus | reverse complement strand
AAAAAAAAAACTTGAAAAGTAAAAGATACATGTTGCAGAGATGGCTCAGTTGTTACAGTGCTTGCCACACACAATTCTATTACTATTGAAATACAGTCCTTCCTGAGGGTTATTGTGTTATAAAAATGAACAAAATTGATAATGACCTTATCTCTATTAATGAAATGTTATAAAAGTTTTCCTATTTAAACATCTAGAAACAACAGTCATTTTAGAAGGAAGTATGAGAAATATAAACACACAATAATTTCAAAAAAGTTTTCCTTATGCAAATAATATTGTATTAATAAATTAAAAACCTACAAATTAAAAGTCAGTAAAACTTTAATAAATAAATATTAATTATATATTAATATTATTATATTAAACAAATGACTTTAAGCTTTTAAACTATAATAATGGATTTTCTCTTTAAGAAACTAATTTATTTTTTAATTAATTAGGTCTTTTGAATGATAAAACATAAAAACAAAATTAGGAGAATTTTAATGTATGTGCATTATTTTCTTTTTAGATGATTAAATTGCAGGCCAGATTCCAGATACACAAGCTAATATAACATTCATTTTTTTCTCTTTTTCAATTATTATCATTTATTACAATTTATTCAATTTGTATCCTGACTGCGTCCTCCTCCCTTGTCTCCTCCCTACCCCATCCTCCCTCTCCTTCTTCCCCTATGTACCTCCCCAATGTACTTCCCCTATGATAGGGGAGGTCCTCCTCCCCTCCTATCTGATCCTAGCCTATCAGGTCTCATCAGGACTGGTTGCATTGTCTTCTTCTGTGCACTGGCAAGGCTGCATCCCTCAAGGGGAGGTGATCAGAGAGCCTGCCACTGAGTTCATGTCAGAGAGACTCCCAGCTCTCCTTAGTAGGGACCCCATTTGAAGACAGTCTATGTGCTACATCTGAGCCGGGGTTTTAGGTCCTCTCCGTGCATTGTCCTTAACATGGAAAAAATGGGGTAGAACTATTTAGGCAACTCTTTTGTGCACATTAGACTTGGCCCATAGCATCAGGCACATGTATTTTGATTTATATTGTTCTCTAAATACACTCCTTAATCATGTACTCGGCATCAGGATGTATTTGTGTACCATTAAAAAGATTAGAAATTGTGGTACATCTATACAATGGAGTATTACTCTGCAATTAAACATAAGGAAATCATGAAATTTGCAGGTAAATGGTGGGACCTGGAAAGGATCATCCTGAGTGAGCTGTCCCAGAAGCAGAAAGACACACACAGTATATACTCACTCATATAGACATATAACATAGGATAAACCTACTAAAAACTGTACATCTAAAGAAACTAATTAAGAGAGAGGACCCTGACTAAAACACTCAATCCCCATCCCGAAAGGCAAAGAGGATGGACATTAGAAGAAGAAAACAGGAAACAACCTAGGAACCTGCCACAGAGGGTCTCTGAAAGGCTCTGCCCTGCAGTCTATCAAAGCATACGCTGAGATTTATGGCCAACTGTTGGGCAGTGTGCATGGATTCTTATGTAAGAAGTGGGAAATAGTAAGATCTGGAGAGGACAGGAACCCCACAAGGAGAGCAACAGAACCAGAAAATTTGAACACAGGGGTCTTCCCAGGGACTGTGAGTCCCTGGGAAGTACCAGGCATGGAGATAACCTAGAACTTTGGCACAGATGTAGCCCATCTCAGTTTAGTGTCCAAGTGTGTTCTATAGTAATGGGAAGAGGGACTGCCTCTGACATCATCTGATTGGCCTGCTCATTGATCACCTCCCTCTGATGGGGGAGCAGCCTTACCAGGCCACAGAAGAGGACAATGCAGCCATTCCTGATGTGATCCGATAGACTAAGATCAGAAGGAAGGAAAGGAGGACCTCCCCTATCAGTGGACTTGAGGAGGGGCATGCATGAAGAAGGAGAAGGGAGGGTGGGATCGGGAGGGGAGGAGGGAGGTGTTTATGGGGGGATACAAAGTGAATAAAGTGTAATTAATAAAATTAAAATAAATTAAAAAAAGATGTGTTACTCCTTTGGGAAGTTCATTCCCTAGGCTTATATTACTGATATGATAGAGGATGAACATCATGAAATCATGCTGTGATTCCTATATGATTTCTGCAAGAGCTATTACTCATATTGCTTTCTTTTAATTTGAGAGACTATAAATCTAATTGTTTTTCAGATATTTTTATACTGTCAAGTCAGTCACTGCTAAATTTAATGCTGACTCCAAGGATTTAAGAATTCAGAACTTGAGTTTCAAATATTAAACTTGTTTTTGGTTGATCTAATTTTCATGTTATTTTTTATTATAGTTTGACTCATTTGCTTTTATGTTATTTATCTACATGTACTGCATTTTCATCTTTTTAAACATTTTTTAATATTAGTTATAAATTAAATGTATGTATGTAATAATTGACCTTAAGGTCTTAAAATATGTTGATTACTTTGGTAACTACTACTCATAAAAAAAGATGAACATTAAGATACCTTTGGCCTAATCATTGCAATTATTTTATGCAGAAAATGAAAAAAAAAACAAAAAGAATTTCACTTCAAGAAACCTTTAGAAATTACAGTGTTTAATAACCTCATAGTTAAAAGAATATTACTCGTTTTATTTTGTGTGTGTGTGTATATGTGTGTGTGAATGTGTATGTATGTCACCTGCAGAATTTGTGAAGCTTAGGGAAGGTGAAACGATGATTGAGTTTTGACATGCTTGATTGCTTCTATCATTCAGTAAATGATGATGATGTAAATGACCTTTGGTATTTGCAAAATTTCCCTTGTGACATTATATCACTGAAATCTTACTGGCAGTCTTTGACATGATAATGGAACCCTGTATTAAACATTTCATGCTTTTAACTTGGCTCATGAAATGATATGTACAAAATGTTCTTCAGATTTATTGCTATCAAATATTTATGTCCAAAGTCCAGAATACAATAAGGGGTCATTTTAGTGGGGTTAAATTGATAGGGAAGAGAACACAGTGATGTAAAGGGTTAAGAGCAATTACGGAAAATTGGATGAAAGTGGGGAAGGAGATTGAACAGAGGTGGGGGTGGGAGTAAAATGGATCAGGTTGGGGGGAATGGAGAGAAAAATACTGGGAGAGGTAACTGGAACATGGGGTGGGGGAGGAAATCTCTGGCATAAGCTAGAAACCTAGAGAAATGGTAACTGCAGGGATCTATGGGGGTAACCCTAGTTAAGATTTTAGTAATGAAGAATATATAACCTGAATGGGCAAGACTTCCAATAAAGTGATTTGGAACACCAATCCAGCCACAAAACCTTCAGGCTACAAGACTTCCTTCCTATAAGATGTGCAGGAGTAAAGATGGAGCAAAAGTTGTGGGGGTGGCCAAATGATGACAGGTCCAGCTTGAGACCTATGCCATGAGAGGGAGCCTACCCATGACATTGTTAATGATGTTCTGCTATACTTGCAGCCAGGAGCTTAGCATAACCATCATCAGAGAGCCTTCAACCAGCAACTGATAGAACAGATGAAGAGAACCACAGGCAAACATTAGGCAGAGCTTGTGGGATCCTGTGGAAGAAAGGAAAGAAGAATTGCAGAAGCCAAAGGGTCAAAGACACTCCAAGAAAAACTACAGAATGAACTAACTTGGTCCCACCAAGGCCCACAGAAACTAAACCGCCAAAAAGGAAGCATGCATTGGACTGACTAGGTCTTCTGCACAAATATAACAGTTAAGTCTTCTTGTGGCACTCCTAACAGTGGGAACAGGGACTATCTTTGACACTGTTGCCTACCTTTTGGACTCTTTTTACACACTGGGTTGCCTCAAATAGATGTACTGAGTCTTACTGAATCTTGATATGTTAATATTCATGAGATGCTTTCCCATTTCAAAAGAGAAAGGAAGGAGCAGTGAATGAGGTTGTGGAGGGGAAGTGAGGGGGAAGGACTGGGAGGAGAGGAGGAAGGAGAAACTGTATTTGGGATGTAAAATTAATTGATTAAATCAATTAATTTAAAAATAAGTAAATAGAAAAACACAATTATGGAACAGAAAATGTTAGCAGTGTAGAGTATAAGATAGGAGAACAAGATATGAGAAAGAATAAAGTGAAGCTTAACTAACACCCATAACTTTTGAAAGGTCATATAGAAAACTACTATTATTAAAGTTTTATAAAAATTTGAATATAAAAAATATGCATATATGTATATATGCTATATATAGGTGTGTGTGATATCACACACACACATTTATGTGTTGACTATACCACAGATTAGCCTCAAATTTTTGTGACCATTACTGCCGCAGGTCTCAGAATCCTGGGGTGACAAGAGAAAGGCACAAGGTTAAGTTCGCCTTTTTTTTTTTAAATATACCCGTTGTCCATTGCACCAATTTATTGTATCACAATTGCATTACTAATGTCACACCTTTTCCAACAGAATGCCATCCATCACACTAAAATGGTATTAAAATACAAATTTAACCTAATACAAATTTTAACGCACAAAGTTACAACAATGACAAATTGCTCCCGACTAATTTCCAATTGAATATAGTTATATATATCAAATAGCAACTTAGTTTTACATTTAAATCTTTTTAACATATAAAGGAAATATGATGCAAATTAATGTTCCACTGTCTAGTAAACCTGTCATATTTTTTAATATTACATATCAGAGTCTATGTATATTTACATATACATATGTTTGCATATTACATAATGAATAAATGGCATTTTTATTTTCTAATACTTTTTGGGTTGTTTTCCACAGACTGAACATATAACCATATAAAGGCAAAAAATCACATACCATGAACTAATTTATGACTTTAGATGAAGATATTTGTTACACAATTTGCATATGGAAGTATCTATCTAAAATTTCCTATTTATCCTTCTCCAACTATCTTGTTTCAAAGTAATGGCGATTCTATATTTGGTTTTGCATTTTTTTCTAGGATTACCTAACATTTCTTTCAAGAAAAAATTCCACGTGAGAAAGCAATCTGCTGTTGTTTCTTCAGTAGTTATTTTCTTACCATATTTGGGAGAAAAAGATACCCCTATATTTAAGTAAAACATGGAAAGTCTTTTCCATCCATAATTATTAGTTTAGCTAGTTGAAATTTATTTATCTTTGTCCACGTAGTGTCATCCTTATAAGTCTTCCGCATGTGTGGGTGCTGTCAAATATTTAGTGACAATCACATTGTCTGTTATCAAAACTACCTTACTAATATCACACCTGTTCCGTCAGGATGGCATCAGATCAAAAGTGTCTCCAGCAGTGTTTTATGTGCTCACACTCTTTACCTGATCACCACTTTTCCTGAGCTTCTATATAAATTCTTGGCTCTTAGATCTTAGACAGAAAAATGCACAGTAACCTCATAAAAATTATTTAGTTAATCTAAATTTCTTGAATTCCCAATACAAACTACAGTTATCTATGACTCATTGATTGCACCTTAATATACTGATCTCTATCATATTTTTAAAATATGAGAACAAAGGGAAAAGCTCAGGTAAAACATTACAGTACATGAGTGTCTTTTGTAGTGATTTTTGGAGTATATGTATCTAAACATTTTTCTGAATATAGATTATCATTACAAATTTCAGAACTTTCAATCTTGGAGCCTTTATTTATTCTCAGTTTACAAAACTGATTTTAGTTTGTATAGTGTTGGGAGCACTGACTGAGAAGAGCTGTAAGGCTACCTGAAAGCTCAGTGAGAATAAACGTAACATAAGTGTCCTTTGAAGGAAGGGGCGCAGAAATTTCAAATGCTCCATGTATGAGCACAAATATTAAGTTTGAGTTTATACAGAGTTTTGGTTAGCAGGAACTTAGCTGCCTTTTAAAAAAAACTAGTAGATATTGCTGATAAAAATGATTATGTTTTTCAACATAAAAACCCTCTTCCAAGCCCTCTAGATAGAGATGACATTTGTTTCTTTTTTAATTAACTATCAGTGCTAGGAAGCAGCAAAGAACTTTCAAAGCAAAGGGTTCATCCAGGAAAGACTGTGTAAACGCCATAGGAAGCAATAAGCAGATCATTATAGAATTATCAGCCCCCTGCACAGTTATAAATTAAAGAATCAGTGTGCTATCAAGTGACTAAAAGCAGAAGGGGGAGGAATGGATTAAGCTGTGCTCTGTATTTCCCTTTGAACAGAATCACAATGACATACTCTGAAAAGATGTTAGTCCTCTATTCTTTAAGTTTTAATATTAGTTGGTTAGTAGGAGATAAAGTTGAGCACAGAAAATTAGATCATGTGCTCTATGAAGTATGACATAGAGTCTACGCTTAGCCAGTGAATATTAGTAACACATGAGGACTACTTTTAAGGCTGGAAAAGAAAATTTGTACTTTCTACATGAATTATTGCCTCACTTAAAATGTTCTTGCTCTATATAGTTCATATTTTTAGTAATCCTCTGTAAAGCCTTCTCTTAAATTTCTGTCCCCATATGAACTTTCATCTCCTCAACTGGGAAACACTAATGCCTCCTTCATCAAGGTGCTCAACTATTCTACAGATCCTACCATTAAATCAATTACCACACATTATTGTAATTGCTTGATTGCATTACAGTCTGCCCTATCGGACCATGGGCTCTTAAAGGCAAGAGTTGTTTCTTAATCAATCTTTGGTTCCCTGGCATATAAAATGCTGCTTTTCACAGTGTAGGTTTTTAATGAATACATTTGAATGAGTAAATGCATTCATTAGTTTCAGTAGTTGTGAAAAGAAAAGGTGAGCTTGGGAGACTGAAGTTAAGCAGGCAACATTTACAAACACAGAGGGTGCCAATTTTTGATAAATTAGAACTTGAGGAGGTTATGGTGAAAGTCAAAGTTAATTTGCTTGCGGGGCCTTGCGAAGCAGGAGAAAAGAATTAGGGTGTATACTCAGCCAAAAAATTTAACCTTGAAATAGAAAGGCTCTCAACAAAAGAAGGGAACTATTGGCTTTACTGGTAGACCAGGATGGATAGAGTGAGAGTTTATCTCTCTTTTCACTTCTGTTTTCTAACCATATGTTCTTTCTTTTAAGGGGAAGATATTGTGGAAGTTGCAAAGAGAAGTGGGCTAATGGAACTATATGCACTTATTTTAGTAATAACATTTTACCATAATTCAGGGCATAATCATACTTAATTGCCTAACATGAAAAGATTCTTGAATAGACCTCAGTACCTTATGAAAATATGTAACATTTAACTCAATTGTGACTTTGTTATGTCTGCATGTATTTTTATCATTGTCTAATTAAAGCAGTAGTTTCCAGGTTCACAAACTATTGATGTGACTCTCAAATTATCTAGTCAGTAAAAGGAAAAATGAGTATTTAGACTAGAGTAATTCTTTTTTAGCTCCAACCTCTATAATCTTAATTGAAATGGGGAAGGAGTCCTGCATCAATATTAATATGAAATAATGTTGATGATAATCCATTGTAAACACTTACAGTATTTCTTTTTCTTTTTTAATAATTTTAAATGTCTATAAAATATTTTAACAAATAAGTTGTGTGCTTCTTTAGAATATACTATGTGCCTTTTAAAAGATTGTTAGACTTTATTTCTCCTTACTATGAGACTGATTATCCTATGTTAGGTGTAAATTTATTATTTGAAAATTCAAAGTATGGTAATCTGACTTTCAAAGCTCGTACTTTGGAACAGAGAGAGTGACTCAAGCCTGGCTTGTGTACTAAACCACTTTAAAGTCCGAGACGGTTTCTTGTATTCTCATATGTCTGCTCATCTTTTGAACACTGTCCAACTGACATTTGTGTCAGACTATCTTTTCACAGACATCTGTTTGTAAAAGAGTCTCACGTCTTCCAACAGAGACTAGGACAAAATTTGCTTATAGCATTGCAAACAAGAGATAGTGACTCCACAGAGATCAAATAAGGGCACACTGTTACAAATGAAAGATTCAGGTTCACACTCAGAGGACTTGCTTCCTGATATGTGAGCAGATATTTCATACCCTTTGTATCATTATATAGAATTGGAAATTGGATGTTATTAATTGTAAATAGTATGAAATTCTGATATTTTCAGTCTTGGCTTTATTGTTCATAAAAAAACTGTCATTTATTTTTAACCTAAGAATAACATTTCTTTCATGGCCAAGGCAACTTGCGAGTTGACTTAAAAATCTCAGACTATCATAGTCCCAGATGCTTGATATTTGACCAATCGTTTCTTTTAACATCTGGAGTTTAATTGTCTATTTTTAATTAAAAGACACAATGCTTCTAAATTATTTAGTTGTTTGCAGTGTTTGGCATAAAACTAACAATAATAATCATAGCAATAAAAGCAAGAGCAGAGTCAGCAAGCAACAATACTGGGAAAGCATCAACCCAGAGGCCAGCTAGAACAGAATGTGGACATCCCACACAGAACAATAAACAGCATGTAGAGGCTATTTATTTAGTACTGCTACAACTATAGCAGCTATTTTTTAAGTCATATCATTGACTAGAGAAAAAATTAACTCAAATTGTTCAAGTGATTAGCCTGAGACCAATCATATCTGATATATATATATATAACTGGCAAAAGGAGTTAGCTGTGTGGAGGTTACAAACACATGTATTCAGAAGACAGTTTGGTGGTCATAGCACGTCCGTTGGGTAAAATAGTAGTAGTGGCTTCCTTATTTGGGCCCATGGATTCCCTGCCATGGACATTGTATAAGATTTTCAGCACCAGTTGTGAAATTTCCTTTTGGCTCAAACCTCAAACACCAATGAGAAGACCATTAGGTACACTGAAAAGACTCATGCCACTATTGTGATCATCTTTGTATCTTTCCTGGTTTGTGAGGTGTGTAGTTGCTATGGTCTGTCCAGGTACAGAGAATAAGTGTTGTTGAGCACACAGATCTTAACTGCATTCATATCATGCACTCAATATAAATATCATAAAAGAGGATAGAATGTAAAAGAAGTGGGCTGGGAGTAGTATTGTGGAACACTGTCTTCTGGGCAGAACAAGGCTGTTCAACTCTTGAGCTCCCAGCAGCTGCAGTTAACTGGGCCTGTTAGCATTTACTAACAGGTGGGAGAGGATTTCCCTGGGTCTCCCTTGTTACTGAGGCACTATGGGCATTGGTTGGTATAGAAGAGAGAGGGATCTTCTTTAATTGTGTAGTCACTGGTAAGTTGCCCATGTTCTGGCAAATAAGGTTCCCTACCTAATTAATGCTAATTAAACTCCTGGGTTTCAAATATACATACAAACAACTGAAAGTAGAAGGAGGCCTATTTGAGAAAAATAGAGGTTTCATGAAGGATAGAAAAGAGATAAGGGAGAAAAGTCGAATAGGATAAAAATACATTAATATACACACATAAAGTTGTAAAAATATATAAGATAATTTATTATATGTGGTTGATTTCACCAGCTATTACGGTGTTCACCTGCAGCCACTTGCTTGAGGAAAATATTTTACATGTGTAGTTGCGTATCCCTACCTACCTTCTACTCAGTGAGGATGCAGAGAAACATAGCTCATTACATGGTTGAAGTACTTCACCATAGAAGAGAAAGCCCAGGCTAAAAAAAGGTTGATCTCCGGAATCAACATTCTGTGGGCAAAACTAGTGTATATAGCTGATGTTTAATACAGCTACTTGCTAGACATTAAACTTTTAACTATTATGAGTACTGAATAACAGTTCCTTTATAAAGTAAGATATTTAATAGCATCTGTATTAAACTATAAAGTAATATTTCAACAACAAAATATTATGTTAAATATTGTGAGAAACTTCAAAAGATTCAGAGATATAGTCAATATTTCTAAATAAAAGCAAAATAATGGCCATGACAGCTTAGGCAAGCAACCAGAATTTTTTTTTTTTCATGTGAAGTATTTCTTTTTTTTTTTTTTTGTATTTTATTTTTTTCTTATCAGTTACATTTTATTAACTCTGTACCCCAGCCGTGTCCCGATCAATCCCTCATTCCCTCCCAGTCCCTCCCTCCCTCCCTCCTCTCCACCGTGCCCCTTGCCAAGTCCACCGATAGGGGGGACCTCCTCCCCATTCATCGCAACCAGAATTTTTAAGCATCACAAAGTCTTTTTGTTTTCTAATGTGAATCTGAAAATATGTATTCATACATTCTGTTACAAATGTACAGATGTTTATGAGTAGAAATATCTCAGTCTCATAAAATGTTTTTGTCTTAGGAAGCATTTAGTATGCTTATATATTTGTCATTCAGTACCTAATATAAATAGATAATATATGGTAGAAAAAAACTAATATAATAAATGGATAATAGGTAGATAATAAATACTTACACTTTATATTAATTTACTTTTAACATGTTTTCATTATATTCAACACATATATATGTAAATATAATATACACATATATAATATATTATATATATACATATATATGTGTGTGTGTTTGTTCATTTATCTATTCTCACCTCTGCAGATGGGAACAGGAAAATCCCAGGAAGCTGTATTAACTGAGTTGGCTATGCAGGTAAGTTGAGGATGGCCGTCAAGGATATATCCCGTTACACAGCTGTAGCGGATCTTGTCCCCAACGTCAAACCTTGTGCCATATAGGACACCTTTGGGGGGAACTCCTGGGTTTCCACAGGAGCTACTCTGCAATTCTGTAATAAAAGAGGATTAAAAAAGAATTTACAGTTATTTAAATATATTAAATATTTTATGAGTGTAAGATTACATTGAAGTGTGCTTTTCATTTTCCTGTGGAGAAAAGTCAGAGTGAAACGTTAACATTTTTCTCTCGCAGTACATAGAAGATTTAAATATGGGAATGTGACTAAATTTTACTGCATCAGAAATAACATTATTTTTGCTCCAAATTTTAGATGTCTTATATTATTTAGTCTTTATAGCAAGATTTAAAATTGCTATAATATTTTACAGGTTTTAAAAACTGAGATAAATACAAGCTATATGGTATCTTCAACATACATTTGAATGACAGAGTAGAGGTATGCTAAACCTTTACAGAGGAATCATGCACATTTTGAGTAAGGGTCTTTTTATTTAAATAATAAAAATATACTGAGTAAAAAATGAACATATTTTTATTGTACACATTGGTTACTATTCAGCTCATGTTTTAATCTAGATATGCAATAATAATAATATAACTATTGCACGGACCTATGATATTCTAAACAGATCACTACAAAATACCTGGGGTTTAAATTTATTTTTAAAAATCAATTTTATTCTAAGCTTAAAATGGAGATTTGGGTGTACCAAGAAACTTAGAGCATTGAAGATACAAAATTTAATACATATATATTAAATTTAATATTATCATATGAAATTTGAATTGTAAATATTAGTCAATTAAACTAAAATTAACTAATGAATGAAAAGGTAGTTTTCCAATTTGAGTAAATAGTCCAGTTTCTGACAAGTGACTGGTTTTATTTTCACAGGCAACCACCTTCCAGTTTTTACAAGACATTCAAAGTTGAGACTTCATATTTGAAGAGCAAATGCTTTTACTCACTATGCTAGCACCTCCAATTCTGGTAGTGTTTTCAAAGTTGTGTTAATTTGCCTTATATTTTTCATAATGCTTGTGGAAAAACTCACTGATTAATTTTAAGAATAAGTTCATTGTTCTTGATTAAATAATACAATAAAAATGGTGAACTTTGAATTAATGATTTGTTCTAGAGGTAAAATATTTACCCTTAATTTATAGTACTTATAAGTTAGTACTTTAGATTCCACAAATATGGGAAATTAAACAAATGGCTAACATTTACTGACTATCAATTGTTAATGTAAATGTAGGTTATCATATACACTGGTATTTAAAAATTATTTAAAATATCACTATTCAAGGTTAATTATTCCTAAAATTTCACTTTATTCCCTCATTTGTTTTTGTTCACTATTGTTTAAATTCCACATATCTAATCTATATGTGGAATTCTAGAAATACTTAAAACAGATTTATGGTCTGTGGATTTAGGCAACTGAAAAGTATTCAGACTAGAGGACAACTCAGTGAGTACATTTGCTATATAATGTGGGGAGTGAAGTTTGGGTGCATTGAACCCACATAAATACCTTGGTGTTGACACCGACCTTTGTCTTCCCAGCACTGGCTTTGTGGTAATATAGAACACAAGACAATCCTTGGGGCTTACAGACTGCTAGTCCAGCTAAAATATTGCAAGCTCCAGACTGATAAACCGAGTCTCAAGGGAATGGAGCAGAAAGCAATAACGATAAAGCTCAATTTCCCTTTCCGAAATCTACACACACACTCACACACACACCAACAGACATGAGTTCACACATGTACAACCCAACTTAACCCAGTATGTTTTACATTGAAGAGCAGCGTATTTTTACATGTTCCATTTTCTAAAATTTTATATAAATGAAATTTAATGGAATAGATGCTAAGGTTAATAAGTTTTGATAAATGGAATAAAAACTCAATCCTTTGAGTAGAATAATAAACAAAGGAATACTTATAATGAAACTACCACTTTTGACCTTATAATCAAAACGCACCCTCTCCCTTACACACTCTGAAAATAATTAAGGTCGGGACTTCAATTACCATAAAGTTATGTATCTAGGAGAAAAGTTTTCACATGCTTTCACAGGAAATGGTTTGGGAGGAAAAATAAAAAGAAAATATAAGAAAGATTTTTATAGCTTTTATGCTCAGTTTAACTTATGTTTAAATTAACAAATAAATATTACCTTGAAAAAGAACCTAAAAGGAAAATAAGACATATTCCACATATGAAGTGAATAAATAGAACAGTGGAAAAAAATCACAGATTACCTAATTGTTGTTCTTTTGACTGAAACATCCAAATCAATAAACTGGTAAAATTTGTTTTCCAAATAAAACAAAATACTATAATTCTGTACCCTGTCAAGTCTATATCTTCTAGAGCTCACCTGCTTTGTGTGTCTGTGTTTATTACCTACTAAAAATGAGAGCATCTACCCATGACCATCTATGGACTGAATTATTCACAAATACAATTAAAATATTTCAATTTCTACTGTCATAAATTATTGTCTATAGATATTGCTAATAGATGCTATGTTTTGTCTTTTTCAGCCTCTTACAAGTTCCCTCTAAGCTGTCTACATTCAACTTAAAATCAAGAAATGAGAAAGGTAAGTCATTAATTGAATAGTTGTGTCACCTACTATTTTGATTAATCATTACTACTTAATTCCCTTGGAGTGTGTGTATGTGTATGTTCATGCATGTGTTGTGTAGGCTTTTGGGTATTTATTTGAGTTTTATGTGGGCAGTAAGTACATTCATGCTAAGGCCTGAAGATGACATATAGCATCTTCCTCTGATTGTTTCTATTAAAATTATTGAGGTGGGGTGTCTTTCTGAACCCAAAATTTGCAGTTTTGCTGATCATGCTATCTCTATTGCTCCATAGACTCTCCATTTCTACATCTACAAGGCTGCTGTTAGAGCTGGCTTTCCTGCATGACCTTTAATAATTTCTGGGAATGAAGGTCAATTTTCATGCTTCTTCTGGAAGCACTTTCTTCCCCAAAGTACCAATCCATTCTTTACTACATTTAAAGGTATGATCTGAAAATACAAAGCTGCATACCAGGCTGTCAGGCTTTTAATTTATTTTTTTAACAAATCATATAGCTGGGTTACGTTCTTTTTTTAGAAGGTCCTAACAGCATTCAAAAGTTACATTGAAGGAAAATTGAGATAAAAGCACAAAGATCTCTAGCTTCCAGAGTTACAATAGCAAAGTTCCAGTTTATATTGCATGCCAGTCCACAGACATACTCTCTTTTGTACATTTGTGAATTCACAAACATATGCGATAATACTCAGTACATTGTACTTGGAAGGAAGTCGAGCTTAAGTATCTAAAGCAATTTGCCTAATGAAAATAATGAACAGTCGATTTTGTAGTTAAAAGTGTTGGTCTCCTGATTTAAAAGCTCAGGAATGCTCCAGAAATAGATATGGGTTGTTACCTAGAAAAAAAAAAACCAAGTAATTACTCTCCCAGTGCCACTAAACCATTTGTCTGAGATAGTTACAAATGGCAGGCATGTTGCTGCCCCTTATGATGTCATTATGACCAAAGGTAATAAATGATCACAGAATGTCAATCAGCTAATAATAATATGGAATTAAAAAAATAACTAACTGTAAAAGTATATAGTGAAAAAAACTAATCATTAATGAAGAAGATGCATAGATTTTATTTCATAATGAAGTGAGTTTCAACATGTGACCTGAAATAAGATTAATAAGATGTATAAGTGGAGTGTTCAAACAGAGTGGCATAAAACTCAAAGCTATAAGCAAGTATATTTGAAAAAGTACTGCAATAAGTCTGTTTTTAATTTTTATTTTTTATATTAATTACAGTTTATTCACTTTGTAACCCCCTCCCTCATTCCCTTCAAATCCCACCTTCCCTCCCTCATCTCCTCCCTGCCCCTTTCCAAGTCCACTGGTAGGGGAGGTTCTTCCCTTCCATCTGACCCTAGTTTATCAGGTGTCATCAAGAATGGCTGCAATGTCCTCCTCTGTGGCCTAGCAAGGCTGCCCCTCTTTCGAGTGGGGAGAGGAGGTCACAGAGCCAGCCACTGAGTTCATGTCAGAGACAGTCCCTGTTCCCCATGCTAGGATACCCACTTAGATGCTGATCTGCCATGGAATATATCTGAGCAGAGGTTCAAGTTTATATCTATGCATGGTCCTTGGTTGGAGAATCAGTCTCAGAAAAGAACCCTGTGCCCAGATATATTTGGTCCTTGTGGAGCTCCTGTCTTCTCCAGGTCACACTAACTCTCACTTCTTTCATATGATTCCAGACACTCTGTCCAAAGTTTGGCCATGAGCTCAGCATCTGCTTTGATGTATGACTAGGTAGAGTTTTTCAGAAGCCCTCTATGGTAGGCTCTTGCCCTGTTTCTCGTTTTCTTCTAATGTCCATCCCATTTGTCTTTCTAAGTAAGGATTGATCATCTTACCCTGGGTCTTCCTTCTTATTTAGCTTCTTTAGGTGTACAGATTTTAGTCTGTTTATCCTATCTTATAGGCCTAGTATCCACTTATAAGTGAGTATATATGTTGTGTGTCTTTCTGCTCCTGGGATACCTCACTCAGGATGATCTTTTCTAGATACCACCATTTGCCTGCAATTTTCGTGATTTCCTTGTTTTTAATTGCTGAGTAGTACTGCATTGTGTAAATGTACCACAGTTTCTGTATCCATTCCTCCGTTGATGGACATCTGGGTTGTTTCCAGGTTCTGGCTATCACAAATAAAGCTGCAACAAACATGGTTGAGCAACTGTCCTTATTGTGTACTTGAGCTTCCTTTGGATATATGCCTAGAAGTGGTATAGCTGGATCTTGAGGAAGCAGTGTTCCTAATTGTCTGAGAAAGCACAGATTGATTTCCAAAGTCGTTGTACAAGTTTACATTCCCATCAGCAATGGAGAAGGGTTCCCAATTCTCCACAACCTCTCCAGCATGTGTTTCCACTTGATTTTTTGATCTTAGCCATTCTGATGGGTGTAAGGTGAAATCTCAGGGTAGTTTTGATTTGCATCTCCCTGATGACTAATGACTTTGAGCATTTCTTTAAGTATTTCTCTGCTTAGATTTGGTATTGTTTTGAAGATGGGGTCGGAGATTAAAGGATAAATTTGAAAGGAAATATTCTAAAATTGTTACTCATGGAATGATTTTAGGTTGTGAAAATAAAACTTACAAACACACACAAATACAACACACATACACTAAAGAATAGTAACGATAACAAGTGACCAGCCTTAAACATATATACATATAATCAACATGTATGTATATGTGTGTATGTGTGTGTGTGTGTGTGTGTGTGTGTGTATGTGTGTGTATTTGTGAGGGAAGAGGTCTCATGTATGGAAGGCTGTCAGTCAAGAGAGCACAGCAAGGCTCAGATTGGAAGGGTAGAGTAGAAATGGTGAAAATACATTACTCAGATATGAAATTTCCCCGAAATAATAATAAGCATCATCTAGTGTATATTAATATATATTGCTTATATATATACTAATATATATATAAACAATCAGATGTTAAAATTACTCTCCACTTTGGAGTAAATACAATGAATAGCTTTCAAATGCAAGGTTTTTAGCAACTTATCGAGATCAAACCTGACTTTGAAAATCGGAATGAAACAAATGAAAGAAAAGAAAATGACACCATGAGTACAGAATTGCATAATTATTCCGTCAAAGAGATGAAGCATGATCCTGCTGAGATCAATTAGCAGCACTTTAAAACATTGTAAAATTATATCTACTAAGGGAAGCAAAATTCAAGTTGCTTGTTCTTCTTCCAGAAAATTAATCTCAGAGTTTTATTTCCCAGATGATTAAAAATCATTTAGGAGAGTATAGCATCAAACTTAGGTAAAGTGTTTAGCACCTAGTACCTCTGATTTAGAGACAAAAAGCACAAACAAACAAACAAAAAACACTTGGCAGAAGATGCATTTTCTAACTTTTTAGTGAACATAATGTTCTCTGTTACAGCCCTGAACCATTTCATTTACATAGGACATAAATGAAATCATTGTGAGAATGCTCTCAAAGACCTCAAGGAAAGCATTTTGTGAATATTTTCAAACACTTACTGTAGCTATCCTGATCCTTGGAGTTTTCTTTCATTACATATACCAGAATAAATTGGTTTCTTTATACCTAGTTTCCTTGGTATTATACAATTTGGGGACTTGAGAACAAGCCTGAGTCATCTTTGTGAATCAAGTATTTAGAACATTGTGTTGTTGGCAAGGAAACAAACAAGGATTGAGTTAGCTGAGTAATCTCATTCAATATGAAAATGCAAAAGATAATCATCACACAAAGTTTTTTTAGGACACATGCTTAAACAGAAAATAATTGAGCTGAACTAGTATAAAACAGAGCAGCAGGCATATGTTTAATTAACTGTGTTACAATAAGCACTGAATAACATTTGCAAGGTGCGAATTTTTTCTTTAAACATGAAATTTCATTGTTAAGTCTTTCTACTGTGTTCTATGAAAATGCACCTACTTCTATAACCTAGTTTCTGTCCATGAACGTAATAACATAATTTCTAAGATTCCTATCATACCATAGATCTTATTGGGGTTCATAAGATGAATTAAACATGAGGGAACATTTGTTGCTTCAGAAGTGGGAAGGCTCTTCCAAAGATTGACATTTTATAGCCAAAATAAAAATATCCATTTTTGTTAGAAGTATTTTAATGTATAAAAGGAAATGACAATAAATATTGGCTGGTAAACAAACAAAAAATTAATAAATAAGCTTGCCTTCACATTTTTTTCTAACAGAAAAACAAATTAGTAAATTGATTGTGATGGTAGAGTGTGAACACTGCTTGAATCATGTATCAAGAAGTAGTGAGATGGGTCTCAAATTGGGCCAGTCATTGCTTGGTCATTTCCTCAATCTCTGCTCCATCTTTATTCCCTGCACACCTGTTTGCAGGGCAAATTTGTGTTGAGGGTTTTATGGGTGGTTTCGTTTCCCCTCCCCCCACTAAAGACACTCTGTGGAAGAGACTCAACCATACATTCTTTAAAATACTAATGATACTCTGCTATCCTTGCAGAGAGGAACCTAGCAGAATTGTCTTCTGAGAGGCTTCATCCAGCAGATAATGGAAACAGATGCAGAGACCCACAACCAAACAGGCAGAACTTAGGGTGTCTTGTGGAAGAGTTAGGGGGAAGGATTAAGGGAGCTGGAGAGTGATTTTGATTCAACTTTGGTAAACGAATCTATCAAAAGAAAATGTCCATTTCTCTCAGATTTTCAAATTTTGTGGCATATAGGCTTTTGAAGTAGGACCTAGTGATTCTTTGGATTTCCTCCATGTATGTGGTTATGGCCCCCTTTGTATTTCTGATTTTGTTGATTTGGATAGTGTCTCTGCCTTTTAGTTAGTTTGGCTAAGAATTTGTCTATTTTTTTTTTATTTTCTCAAAGAACTAGCTCTTAGTTTCATTGATTTTTTGAATTTTGTTTGTTTGTTTTCTAATGTATTGATTTCAGCTAGGAATTTATTTCCAGCCATCTACTCTTCTTGAATTTGTCTCCTCCTTCTTCTCCTTTTTCTCATCTTCCTTCCTCTTCTCTTTTATAGTGTTTTCAGGTGTGCCATTAAGTTGCTTGTATGAGATATCTCGAATGTCTTTATGAAGTCATACATTTGACTTCATAAATTCTTTGTTTTGAATTTTAAGGCAATCTTTGCAACCACTTACTGAAAAATTAAAATTAATATTAACAAGTAAATGTACAACATTTTCTAAAACTAGAAAGTTTGAAACCTCTGTTTCAGGAAGTGGTGTGAGAAAGCTTCTTTGCAGACTAAAGAACATGACTTTGCTTTTGAGACTGCAATTTAAATCCCCGAGAGCTATTGGAATAATTGTGTAATTTTATTTTTTTTATTGTTTTAATATTAGTTACAGTTTATTATCTTTGTATCCCAGTTGTATCCTGCTCCCTCATCCCCTCCCCATCCCACCCTCCTTCCCTCATCTCCTCTCTGCCCCTATCCAAGTCCACTGATAGGGGAGGACCTCCTCCTAATTGTGTCATTTTTAAGTAACTATGATACAAATAAAAAAAGAATTTCTTTATGAAGGAACTTAGTGCTATGAACATTCCTTTTAGCATTGCTTTCAAGTGTCTCCTAAGTTTGGATAAGTTGTATCTTCATTTTTTTTGAATTCTAACAAGTCTTTAATTTCTTTATTTCTTCCCTGACCCAGCTGTCATTGAGTAGAGTTGTTCAGTTTCCATGTTTTGTTATTTCTGCTATTGTTGACATCTAGCATTAGACCATAGTAGTCTGATATGATACAAGGGATTGTTATGATCTTCTTGTATCTTTTGAGGCTTGCTTTGTGCCCAACTACATGGTCAATTATGGTGAAGGTTCCATGAGGTACTGAGAAGAAGGTATACTCTTTTATGTTTGGTTGAAAATTTCTGTATACATCTATTATGTCTACTTGATTTAAGACCTCTGTAAATGTCATTATTTCTTGAATTAGCTTCGGTTTCGATGATCCATCCCTTGGTGAGAGCACAGGGGAACAAAGCAGATACAGAAACTAACAGCCAAATTTTGGACAAAACATAGGTAGTCTTATGGAAGAAGGGTGATATAGAAGGACCTAGAGGGGACAGGAACCTCACAAAGAGACCAACAAAGCCAAAACATGCTGGACCCACGAGGGACTGCAGAGACTGATGAATCAACCAAAGATCAGGCTTGGAGATCACCTAGAGCCCCTCCTTAAGTGTAGCCAATAGACAGCTCAGTCTCCATGTGGGTTCCCTAATAAGGAGAGAAGAGACAGTCTCTGACATAAACTCAGTTGTCTGGCACTTGATCACTTCTCCCTGGTGGGGCAACCTAGCCAGCCCACAGAGGAAGAAAATCCAGGCTGTCCTGATGGAACCTGATAGGCTAGGGTCTCAGAGTAAGGAAAGAGGACTTTCCATATCAATGGACTAAGGAAGTGGGATAGAGGAGGAAGAGGGTCCGAGGGTGGGCCCAAGATAATGGGCCCAGGGAGGATATTACAACTAGGATACGAAGTAGTAATAGTAGCAGTAGTAATAAATTTAATTATTTTTTAAAGAGAGCTGGAGAGGTAAAGGACACCATAAGAAGACCTACGGTGTCAACTAATCTGGGGTGATTTTAGCTCAGAGGGACTGAAGTACCAACCAAAGAGCTTGCCTGAACTAGTCCTAGGTTCCCTATATATAAGAAGCTGATAGAATGTTTATTCCTCAGGTGGGATCACTAACAAGTACAGCAGGTGCTGTATCTGACTTGGACTCTGTTGCCTAACTGTGGATCCTGTTTCCCTAGTAGGGCTGCCTTGTGTTTCCTCAGTGAAAGAGGAGGCACTTAGTCCTGATGCGACTTGATGTTCCAGAGTGGGTTGGTACCTGAGCAGGGGATAGGGGATGGGTAGAGAAGAAGAAGGTATGAGGAAAGAGTGTGGGAGTGGGAGGACAAAAGGGAGTAATGTTGTAATTGAATATGAAATGAACAAATTAATGAATGAAGTATAAAGAACTACTGAGATGGATCAATCTTTAAGACTTTCTGCTCTTATAGAGTACCTGGGTTTGATTCACAGCACCTAAACTATGGATCAGAACTATCTGTAGCTTCAGTTCCAGGGAATCTGTTGCCCTCTTTTGCCTGGGCAGTCAAAAAACTTTAATGTGCCATTACTTCATCTATTCATAAGCATAAAGGCATTCATAAGCATAAAATAAATATTTAATCAATGTATTTCAAGCAATATCAAATTTTGTTGGAATAAATTTGTTAATATCATGATTAGTACTGAGACTGGTGAACCTAGATTAAAATTTCTGAGAATGAAAGATGCTGCGTCTGCAATGGGATAAGCTATTTGATTTGTGAATAGAGATTATATTGTTTTGATTTTAAATATCATTGCTTCTTTTATGCCAAGTAGATTGTGGTACAGTGAATTAATTAAAAAATATGTATTTTAATTATATGATTGTCAAGTTAAGATAGAAGTGTAGGATTAGAATAGAATGTAAAGTAGTCTGGGTTGGCATCTCTGGTCCCTTAAAGTCTGCATGACATCTTCCCAGGGCCTTCTGGCTTTCATAGTTTCTGTTGAGAAGTCTGGATTGATTCTGATAGGTCTACCTTTATATGTTACTTGGCCTTTTCTCCTTGCTGCTTTTAATATCTTTTCTTTATTCCGTAGATTTAGTGTTTTGACTATGATGTGACATGAGGAGTTTCTTTTCTGGTTTACTTTATCTGTAAGCTTCTTGTATGTTTATGGACATCCCTTTTTTAAACCAGGAAATTTCTCTTCTATGATTTTCTTGAAAACATTTTCTAGATTTTGGAGCCTGGAATCTTCTTTTTAACCAATCCTACTATTCTTAGGTTTCATCTTTTCATGGCGTCCTTGATTTCTTGGATGTTTTGTGTTTGGAACTTTTCCAATTTTACTTTTTCTTTAAGAGAAGTATCAATTTCTGCAAGTGTTTTTTTTTTCAGCACCAGACAGTCTCTCTTCCATCTCTTGTATTCTGTTGGTGATGCTTACCTTTGTGGTTCCTGATATTTTCTCTAAGTTCACCAGCTTCAGGGTTTTCTCTATTTGTGATTTCTTTATTGATTCTAATTCCATCAATGTAATCCACCATATAAACAAACTGAAGGAGAAAAACCACACGATCATCTCCTTAGATGCCAAAAAAGAATTGGACAAAGTCCAATGCCCATTCATGTTCAAAGTCTTGGAGAGATCAGGGATACAAGGCACATACCTAAACAAGTAAAGGCAATCTACAGCAAGCCTATAGCCAACATCAAACTCAATGGAGAGAAATATAAATCAATCCCACTGAAATCAGGGACAAGGCAAGGCTGCCCACTCTCTCCATATCTCTTCAACATAGTACTTGAAGTCCTAGCTAGAGAAATAAGAAAACTAAAGGAAATCAAGGTGATAGAAATAAGAAAGGAAAAATTCAAAGTATCACTTCTCACAGATGACATGATAGTATACATGAAGGACCCCAAAAATTAAACCAGAGAACTTCTTCAGCTGATAAACACCTTCAGCAAAGTGCCTGGATACAAAATTAACTAAAAAATATCAGAAGCCCTCCTGTATACCAAAGACAAATGAGCTAAGAAATAAATTAGGGAAACAACATCCTTCACAATAGCCACTAATAACATAAGGTACCTTGGTGTCACTTTAACCAAGCAAGTGAAAGACTATATTAAAAAATGACTTCAAGTCTCTGAAGGAACTCAATGACTGGCTATTTGGCTTCCCCACCCCCCAAGGGAGGAGCAGTCCTGTTAGGCCACAGAGGAGAGCTTTGCAGCCAGTCCTGAAGATACCTGATAAAACAGAATCAGATGAATGGGGAGGAGGTCCCCCCTATTAATAAACTTGGCAAGGGGCACGGTGGAGATGAGGGAGGGAGGGAGGGACTGGGAGGGAATGAGGGATGGGGACACGGCTGGGATATAGAGTTAATAAAATGTAACTGATAAGAAAAAAATAAAATTCAAAAAAATGAATTTTCTTTGTGATTCTATAGTAAAATATTATTTGTTACTTTATTTTTCAGTTAAAATACAAATATAAAATGTTTTATAGTTAATAAACATATTGCTTTCTCTACATGTATATGTGAAACTATTTTTCTTGTATTATGTAACCATTATTTTTAATTAAATTTTATTTTTTTATATTAAAAAAACAAAATTAACTGAAAAATATCAGAAGCCCTCCTGTATACCAAAGACAAATGAGCTAAGAAATAAATTAGGGAAACAACATCCTTCACAATAGCCACTAATAACATAAAGTACCTTGGTATCACTCTAACCAAGCAAGTGAAAGACTATATTAATAAAAAAAAGACTTCAAGTCTCTGAAGAAATTGAAGAAGATTTCAGAAGATGGAAAGATCTCCCATGCTCCTGGATTGGTAGGATTAACATAGTGAAAACGGCCACTCTGCCAAAAGCAATCTACAGATTCAATGCAATTCCCATCAAAAAACCAACACAATTCTTTACAGACCTTGAAAGAAAAAATTCTCAAATTCATATGGAAAAACAAAAAACCCAGAATTTCCAAAACAATCTTGTATAACAACAGATAGTCTGGGGGTATCTCCATTCCTGATCTCAAGTTGTACTATAGAGCAATAGTAATAAAAACTGCATGGTATTGGCATAGAAACAATAGTTGAGCAATGGAACAGAATAGAAGACCCAGAAATAAACCCACACACCCATGGATACTTGATTTTTTACAAAGAAGCCAAAACCAGTCAATGGAAAAAAAGAAAACATCTTCAACCAATGTTGCTGGTCCAACTGGATGTCTACATGCAGAAAAAAATGTAAATAGATTCATATTTATCACTTTGCACAAAACTAAAGACCAAGTGGATCAAAGACCTCAACATAAAACCAGACACATTAAATTGGTTAGAAGAAAAAGAAAGGAAGACCCTAGAACTCATTGGCACAGGAGACTACTTCCTGAACAGGACACCAACAGCACAGGCTTTAAGAGCAACTATCAATAAATGGGACTTCATGAAAATGAAAAGCTTCTGTAAAGCAAAAGACACTGTCATCAAAATCAAATGACAGCATACAGACTGGAAAAGGATCTTCACCAATCCTACGTCTGGCAGAGTGCTAATATCCAGTATATATAAAGAACTCAAGAAGTTAAACAACAAATCAAGTAATCTAATTTAAAACTGGGTACGGAGCTAAACCGAGAACTCTCGATAGAGGAATATCGAATGGCAGAGAAACACTTAAAGAAATACTCAGTGTCCTTAGCCATCAGGGAGATGCAAATCAAAACGACCTTGAGATTTTACCTTACACCCATCAGAATGGGTAAAATAAAAAACTCAAGTGGAAACACATGCTGGTGAGGTTGTGGAGAAAGGGGAACCCTCCTCCATTGCTGGTGGGAATGAAAACTTGTACGACTTGGAAATCAATCTGTCCCTTTTGAGACAATTAGGAAACTGCTTCCTCAAGATCCAGCTATACCACTCCTAGGCATCCAAAAGATGCTCAAGTACACAACAAGGACATTTGTTCAAACATGTTTGTAGCAGCTTTATTTGTAATAACTATAACCTGGAAACAACCCTTATGTCCATCAACGGAGGAATGGATACAGAAATTGTGGTACATTTACACAATGCAGTACTACTCAGCAATTAAAAACAAGAAAATCATGAAATTTGCAAGCAAATGGTGAGACCTAGAAAAGATCATCCTGAATGAGGTATCCCAGAAGCAGAAAGACATACATGGCATATACTCCCTTATAAGTAGATACTAGACCTATAAGATAGGATAAACATACTAAAATCTGTACACCTAAGAAGCTAAACAAGAGGGAGGACCCGGGTTAAGAAGATCAATCTTTACTTAGAAAGACAAATGATATGGACATTGGAAGTGGGAGAAAACGAGAAGCAGGATAGGAGCCTACCATGGAGGGCCTCTGAAAGACTCTACATAGTAGTGTATCAAAGCAGATGCTGAGCTCATGGCCAAACCTTGGACAGAGCTGGGAATCAAATGAAAGATGAGAGTGTTAGTAAGACCTGAACAGAACCAAGAGATCCACAAGGACCAACTATATCTGGGCACAGGGGCCTATCTGACACTGATTCTCCAACCAGGGGCCATGCATGGATATAACCTAGAACCCCTGCTCAGGCATAGCCCATGACAGCTCAGTATCCACTAGTAAGGGGACAGGGACTGTCTCTGGCAAGAACTCTGCTGCTGGCTCTTTAACCTCCCTTCCCCACTGTGGGAGGAGCAGCCTAGCTATGTCACAGAGGAGGACATTGCAGCCAGTCCTGGTGAGACCTGAGAAGCTAGGTTCAGATGGAAGGGGAGGAGGACCTCCCCTATCAGGGGATTAAGAGAGGGGCAGGGAGGAGATGAGGGAGGGAGAGAGGGTTGGATTGGGAGGGAACAAAGGAGGGGGCTACAGCTGTGATACAAAGTAAATAAACTGTAATTAATTTAAAACAAGAATGAAATGTAAAACTAAACAAAAAAACTGTGACTTTTAAAATCTAATTATGTCCAGCATCCTTAGTAGTACATTGTAAATCAAAATAAATAATAATATAGAAATCAGGTATTTTCACAATCATACCCAGTTTAAAGTTTCTAAGCATGAAAGATACTGCATCTGCCATGGGATAACCTTTTATCGCTTGATTCAGAATAGCAGGAGAATGTGCACGAACCCTCCTTTCCTCGTGACAGAATTGGGGCAAGTATCTGTATTAGAACTTTAGCAGTCACAGAATTTAATTCTTTAAAAGGGTATGCTAAGCTGATCAGAGATAATTTGCTGGATTATATAATTATTCAATATGATGAGTGAGAGATGTCTATGTATTTCAGCAATTACTCTATCATCCAATAATTACTGAACTTTGAGAGATAAATGTCAAAGGGGTCTAACAAATATGACACCATTTTTTATCTTGTTGAGATTTATAAGTAGCTGGAATGATGAGATATGCACAATATGACCTTCTAAATATTAAAGCTTGTTCTAAATTCTGAAAATTTCAAAATGGATCCACTTTTGTAAGATTTAGTGTGTGTGTGTGTGCGTATGTGTGTGCGCGCGTGTGCACGCACACATACACTGATTCTATGTGGGAGTGAATGCCACATGTGCTCACTCCCTGTGGAAGAGAGAAGAGGGTATCAGATCTTTGCAGGTGTGAGTGACTGTAGCTGTGAGCTGCCAGTCCTGAGTGCTAAAATTCAAACTCGGGTGCTCAGGAAAGCATCCAGTTATTCTACACTGTTGAATTATTTCTATAACAACTCTACTTAAGCAAACAAAATTATCTATCTATCTATCTATCTATCTATCTATCTATCTATCTATCTATCTATCTATCTTTTTATCTATCATTTATTATCTATCTATTGTTTTATAATCATCTGTTTGTATGTATGTCTGTTTGTCAATCTCTATCTATTTATTCAATGTGTGTGTGTGTGTGTGTGTGTGTGTGTGTGTTGTAAATGTGGATATGTGCACAGGTGTAGGTGTAAAAAGAGAAGAGAACACTTGGAGTTGGTTCACTTTCCTGCCAACTGAGTTCTGGGGGCTGAATTTTGTGAGAGTAATATCAAGTCATCTGGCCACACTTGGTTCTACATCTTCCAAACTTTACATAAAATGAAAAAAGACATATATATGTGTATATAAACGTATGTGTATATATGTATGTATATTTCAATTGTTTAAATGAGAGTAAGATGAAGTCAAATAAATTACTTGTGTAATTTATTTTGCCTCTGACCAACAGAGAAACAATGGATCAATTATCAATTTTAACATAGTACAGGTAGACATTAAGGAAAGCCATATAAATAACAACACACCAAATAAAAGTCACAAGGAAATTTTCTGGATAAACTTTGGAGAGACTTTCACCTAACTGTTTTAGGTGCTGACCTATTGCTGCTGCTGTTGCAGGGATTCAGCATAAAATCACATAAATAAGGTAGCTGTTCTTTTTATGTGTCCCTGATTATTCTAGCCAAAGTCTGGTAGGACCAAGGTGACCAGAAAACCAAAGCTTTTTTCTTCTTTCTGCCTGTCACCCCTAGGTACTCAAGATAAAGGTGAGTTGATAAAAATACTGAATTTCAGGCTGTTGGGAGTGAAGGGGGTCATCCTAAAATAATCCTCCATATTTGCTGCCCTAGGTTTCTTTCTGTTGATGTAATAAACACTGCAAAGAGGCAGTTTATCAGGTGAAGGATTTATTTCATCTTACCCTTCATGGTCATGGTCCATCACTGAGGGAAGTGAGGAACAGAGACAAGTAGAAACCAGAAAGCAGAAACCACAGAGGTGCGGGAGACCAGATCCTACACTCCCTGCTGGATGCAGCTCAAGCTCACTCAGAAGCTCATGCCTAGTTTCATTTGTTATATTGCTTATGGCCAGATGCACTGGACAGCACTACCCACAAGTGCCTCACCTTACAGCATCACTTAATAATCAAAAAAATTCCCCAGAGATACACCCACAAGCCAATCTGAACAGGTAATTCCTCAGTACAAGTTTTCCTCTCAGTTGACTCTGATAGTACCTCAAGTTGACAACAGTTAAAGCTAAAGGAAAAATTTCATATTATTGCTACCTGCTAGAATTCTAAATTTTCTGACAAGTTTATTTTCTAGTGCCGGGATTATTTTGTTTTCTATTGAGATTAACTACAGTTCCTCACTGAGGAGAGAGATCTGGTTGAACAGGTAATAGATGTTTGCAAAAAATCAGTGTGTAAAGGCAAAATGGGGGAGAAAGAAACAATTCTGGACATGTAAATTCTGTGAAACAGAAGTGAGGAAGAGACATGGGCTCTGGAAACCATCTCCATTTCCCATGGTGCTGTACTTTCATGTGGATACTTCTTTCTTCTCCACACTCTCGGTGACAGACCTTGGCGTGGGTGAAGAACTGATTCTTTATGTATGTGAAAGGAACATGTCAATTGATACAGGTTTGGTTGTTGGAAATTGCCTTTGGAATTGACTAAATAGGGATTTGCAGATGTCACTTATTGATCTGGCCATAATTCCTTCTGATAACATTAAGGATTGATTTGTTTGCCCTCGGTCTGCTTCATATGTCAGTACGTATTCGAACCACGGCTTTCATTCTCCTTAACCAGGCTCCTGGTTATTGTTTGCTGATAAAAACAATAAATTTGGACCTGAATT
This sequence comes from Psammomys obesus, assembly GCF_907164565.1. Classification (NCBI taxonomy): domain Eukaryota; kingdom Metazoa; phylum Chordata; class Mammalia; order Rodentia; family Muridae; genus Psammomys; species Psammomys obesus. The sequence continues at coordinate 28,453,396 of NW_026596079.1, read as the reverse complement.
TAGCATTGTCTATCCACTTTTTAAAATATTTTTCATAGGGCTGGACAGTCAGAAACACATAGAACACCTTACTACATTAGTAAGCCATCCTTTTAAGTTGGCAGCTTAGAGTTCTTTCACAGCACTGTGAGAAATTACTTCAGTACTTACTATAAATACACTGAAAGCAAAACTTGTCTAATTTACAGAGTTTCATTGTTATTCTTTGCGACCACAAAAGGATGACATAGTTTAAATTTTTGTTTCAACCTATTTTCAATGCTACACCTGTGACTGAAAATTTTAAATGGACTTTTGAAAGTCATAAACTGACATAATGTAGCTCCCAGGGATGGGATGTAATATAAACCTCTTTTTGTATTAATTACACTTTATTCATTTTGTATCCCCCCATAAGCCCCTCCCTCCTACCCTCCCGAACCCACCCTCCCTCCCCTTTCTGCATGCATGCCCCTCCCCAAGTCCACTGATAGGGGAGGTTCTCCTCTCCTTTCTGATCTTAGTCTATCAGTTCTCATCAAAATTGGCTGCATTGTCCTCTAC
>NW_026596079.1:28407213-28452753 GCF_907164565.1 Psammomys obesus | reverse complement strand
CCCCCCTTTCTGCATGCATGCCCCTCCCCAAGTCCACTGATAGGGGAGGTTCTCCTCTCCTTTCTGATCTTAGTCTATCAGTTCTCATCAAAATTGGCTGCATTGTCCTCTACCGTGGCCTAGTAAGGCTGCTCCCCTCCTCAGGGGGAGGTGATCAAACAACAGAACAAGAAAATTTGAACAAAGGGAACTTCCTAGAGACTCATACTCCAACCAAGGACTATTCGTGGAGATAACCTAGAACTCCTGCACAGATGTAGCCCATGGCAGTTCAGTGTCCAAGTGGGTTACATAGTAATGGGAAGAGGGACTGCCTCTGACATAATATAAACCTCTTAACTACTATATAATTTGTCTATTTAGGTCAACATATAATTAAATTTACCTAGAGTCACTCTCCTATGTCTCTACCTTTTTAAGGGAAGAAATAGACCAGAGTAACAAGCTTTCTGAGAGAACAAGTCAGGGACAAAACATGATACACTGTTATTTACCCAAAAGAAGGTAGAAAATAATTGAAAGTGATTTTTCTAATTTATTTCTGTGTTGTTGTGATCCTGGCCAAAAACAACTTGGGGGAGGAAAGCTTTTGTTTGGTAACAAATTAACAAATTATACTCCATCATTGATGGAAGCCAGCCCAGAAATTCAGGGTAGGAACCTGGAGGTAAGAAGAGAAGCAGATTTTGGAGGAAAGACGCTGGTAGGCATGCTCACCTACATGTCTTATCCTGTCCAGGTCTGCATCTCTAGGGAAGATACCACCCATAGTGGGCTGGGCTCAGCTGCCGACCAGATGACATCATCCAAGATACATCTAGATCTGTGTCAGGTTGTCAAAAACTAAGGATGACAGTGCCATGGTAAAACTCCAATTTCAGGCAAAACAAGGTCAACATGCACAATCTCAAAAGAAATTGCACATATCTAAACCATGCTCCATTTTCAAATAAGTGCATTGAATTGTTGAAATTCAATCATCATTAGCCCCAGGAGACAAAAATTAGGTCTGTTTGGCTCATATAATTTAAAACAGTGAAATATAGATTGATAGAATTTGTTTCATCATACTGCCAAATACTGAGGTTTCTCTCATCTTTCATGCTCCTCTTTGTATGGTAACATTCTTCAAACATCTCCACAGAATCTCTCATCTTCTGTATACATAAGAAATTCCCTCCCTCCGGGTTATGTTAACAATTTTCCATACACACAGTGCTTTCTAACTCTGGAGGAAAAAAAGTGATATCTTTTTTTTTTTTAAACCATGCATTATTTCAGCCAAATATGCACTCATCCCTAATATGATATAGTTGTTCTTAATTTATGGTTGTACTGACACAGTTTTAAAGTGTCTGCCATTCTTTACCTTGACTATTCACTGCTTTACTCTACTAAAATCTAAATCTATTTTAAATTTCTAGAGAAAGCTTTTACAATTTATCTGTGCATCATGAAAGAATTACCTCAGTTCAAAGAAATGGATACTTAAGAAAAAAAATAAGCATAGATATTGAGTTTGCCTGTGTGTGTGTGTGTGTGTGTGTGTGTGTGTGTGTGTGTGTGTAGACATGTGCTTTTGTGTACTCATGCACATGGACATAGGATAGAAACGACAACCCTGGTACCCTTCATTAAGAGTCATTCATCATTTTTCTTTTAATACAGGTCTTATCTCTCACCAAGTTGGTTAGACTGGCTGGCCAGAACCCACAAGGATCCCCCTGCCTCTGCCTTTTCAGTGAATGGACTATGTAAATGCATGTCACCATAGAAGCTCCACTTTTTTTCTTTACATGGGTTCTGGTGATCAAATTTGGGTACCTATGCTTGCAAAGCAAACCTCTTGCATTGTGACCTATTTCTCCATCCTCTCAAATATCTTTTGAAATGAAATTAAATCCCTTTGACGTCTGAATTCACAAAGAAATAAATGACAGACACTAGTACATGTGAGAATAGTAGTAGTGGGGTCATTGAATTTAGAGCCATAAAGTTTTCAGGAGGAGGGGCATACAGGAATACAATGAACTTGTTATGTTTCCTCCCATAATACTGCTTAACCTCCATTTCTGTAGGAAGTGTTCTGTAGGTGTAGAAGAAAATTGCAACAAATTAAAGAATTTTGTGCAATAGTTATCCATTTTTAGAGCAGTTTTACACTAGTAAAATGTACTTGGATAAATCCCACTAATGAAACCAAATCAACCTTACTTTAAACTCTATCCCTGCCATTTACTAGTCGGTGGTCAATGAGGCTTTTAATACTTTAGTTTCTTCTTAGGTACCAACCTCATTATCGAGATTTATTTTTTTAAATGAAAATTAATGAGAACGCAATCTAAATTTAACAATGTGATGGATTTCTTGATAACAATTTCTAATGCTCACTTAATGGTTGCTTGATACAAACTGAAAAGATATACACTGTGGATGAACTTATTTTCCAAAGAGAAATGTGTATTTATGAGCCTTAAGTTTATTGAGTGTGCCTGATTTCACTCCTTCCAAACTATTTTAGACTTAGCAATGGCAAAGATATCCCAGTGACGCTTTTTATTGTTATTCAGCTCATTTATCCTTACTGGGAGCTTAGCAATTAGTATGTATTTTACCTTTTAAACAATGACACCTACTAATCATGCTAACTAGTTTTGTTTCTGGTTATAGCTCATGGGGTAGTATAAAAGGGAATGCTTCACTAAAGCTATAAAAAAAAACACTAATTGAAACCAATTATGAAATTATCTCTTCACTCAGTTGCTGGAGCTAGACTCTTTCCTCATTTTATACTGTCAGACTGCATACTATTTTCCTTATATAACATATCCAATTGCATTTCAAGCTTTGTTCACTGAGCAGGCATACTTACGATTAAAATTAATAGGAGCTAGGCATGGATTGAGTGAAGATTGTAGTTATTAGGATTATAATAAGAATATAAGAAAGAATTAAGTATCATTGGACCTTCTTATTTTAATTAAGTACCCAAACACTCTTAATCAAGCATATAATTAAATTTAAGAGGAAGTGAATTGTGCACTAATTGCCATTGATTATTAATATTATGCTTATTTATGCATGCAAACTCTACAATGACATATATCTCCAGACTGGTTCTGAATAACAATAACTGAGTTCTGCAAAATGAAACTATTAATGAAATGTAACCTCACAAGAAATGTCAGGCAAAAAAAGCTTAGATCTTATAATTATTTCATCCTTCTTTCCCTTTGAAAGAAAATCAGAACATACCATATGAATTCTTACAAAATAATATCAAAACTTATTTTAGCTTTTGTTTTTTAAAATCACACAATGGTTTTAGTAAAAGTAATATATTTGTGTAATAATATATTCAAATAACATATTCTTATAATAACACATTCAATCATTATTTTAGCACTTAAATCGTGACAGTTCTTCTGTTTTGTCAAAATGAGCATTTGCAAACAATTTTTATTATATATTACTTTCATTATATATTATTCTTTTACTAGTTATTAATTAATGCCATTCATAACTCACTTATATATTAAGGAACCACTTTCTAACTGGATCATAGGAGAAACATGTATTTTGTAAATAGGACCAAAATTTTATGAGTTTTGAGTTTCATACAACCCAGAGGAGAATCTACTGCTACTTTTCGGCAGGTCCCATTTGAATTATTATTTATTTTTTAGTATTTCCTCTTTATGTTTATTATCTAATAACACATCATATATTTTGTATGTTATCTTTATCATCAATGTCTCTTCCTCACTTCTCAAAACAAATGTAACTAAAAACTACCATGTTATTCCCAATAACAAAAGTGCATTTCTTCTGGGGAGCAGATTTAAATCTAATCAGAAAGTGTTTTGGTTACTCCATATCAATAGTGCTACTGATGGCCATATCTTGACAGGAAAGTCATCATTATAACATGGAGGAAGCTGGGCAAGACTATCTTGATGACTTTTCTCCCCATCATTCTGCATAGCACCTTATTATATTATTAAGGAAAACCACTACGGAAGATGTTTCCCATTCAGTATCAAAGTTTGGGTAAACAACAAAGATCAGTAACTAAAGGCTGCATTGTTATGGAGTCTGTAAAATATACCTGAACAAACAACTGTAGGTTAGGTCCCGCACATATGGCAATGGGGGTTTTGTTTGTTAGTCTCTGCTTCTGAGTGGAACATTTTCTCTGTGTAGACAACTCTAATAAACTGTTTTATATGAATTTGATAAATATAACCTCTTAAAAGCCATGTTTGCCTACATAAGACCTGCAGGAAACCTATCAAATATTACAGATGGAAAAATGAAGGGCTCATAAGCTCCTACTTCTATCTGAGGATATATACATATGTTGAAGCTTATACAATACTCTCTCTACATATGACTATTTCAAACATCTTTACCATTCAGCATCCTTTTTCTCACTCTTCCTTTGCCCTACCCTTCTATCCCTCTCTCCATTTTACTATGATACTCCCATAATACTATGAGTAAAATCTTAAAAGTTTAAAAATATATTTTAAAGATGTCAACACTATCACAATGTCAACTCATAGTTGTCTGGTAATTTTCATTCATATTAAAATTATTAGATTAAGAAACATTATCTTTAAATAAGTAGATTTTTATACAAAAATTACAACCTTATTTGTGCAAGGACATGTGATGTTTTGGTACATACAATACATCAAAATCAAGCTAAGTAAAGCAGATTCATCAATTTGCTTGTTTGTTACATTTTTATGGAGAGATATTTTAAATACAATCTTTGTTGTCTGGACATATTTAATCAAGAATAAGATTCAAGATGGCAGCACCAACCATGAAGGTTATCTGAACAGCAGCTCAGCAGTGAGAACAGAGTGATTATCAGGCTGTACTGTGGACCCCAAAACCCTGACACCCTTGTTTCTCAGATGAGAGGAGAAACCACAGGGATAAGTGAGGGTCCATCTTCAGGCCACCATTCTAATACTGGGAAAAATTCACAGAAAACCAGGCACTTCCCCAGCCCTAGGCCACCTGCCCAAGCCCACCAACTGTGGATACCTTCCTGGTGTGTGTGGCTCAAGGCTCCAACCCCTCAGCTCTGGGCCACCTGTTCAAGCCCACAGTCTGTGGATAATTTCCTGATACAAGTAGCTTGAGGCTCAGACTTTGGGTGCTCACTCTCATGGCCCATGGAGTGAACACCTTCCTGTACTGAGGGTGAGGTTCCAAACCCGGACACCAACTCTCACAATCCTGTGGACACTTCCTGCTTGCAGCACCTAGTGGTTCTCACTCTCACTGTCCTGTGGAGGGGATACCTTCTGGTACTATGTGGGTGGAGAGTCTCCATTCGCTCCCCAGCTGCCATGCTCACATGGGTCAGAAACCACCAGCACAGCACAAAGAAAACCCAGCAGAGCTGAGCTGAGTCAGGCACGAAACCCAGGTTCCATTGTCCACCATCTCAAGGAAGCCTGTGGGGCACTGTAGCAGGTCTAGACTCAGAGATCTTTCTGCCTGAACCCCAGCTGCCTGGCCCTCCTGAGTCACAGTGAGCTAGCAGAGACCATGAACTCAGCAGAGTGCCTGCCCTTCTTTAGCTGCATATAATTCTGCAGCACTTATTCGTGCTATGGACACCTGATTTTTGACAAAGAAGCAAAGAACATACCTGGAAAAAAGACAGCATTTTCAACAAATGGTGATGGGCTAACTGGATGCCTACATGTAGAAAAATACAAATAGAGCCATACTTACCAAACCGAACAAAATTAAAGTCTAAGTGAATCAAAGACCCCAACATAAAATAAGACACACTAAACCTGTTAGAGAAACAGAGGGAAATATCCTTGAACCCACTGTCCCAGGAGACAACTTCCTGGACAGAACACCAAAAGCTCAGGCTCTAAGATCAACAACCAATAAATGGGACCTCCTGAAAATGAAAAGCTTTGGTAAAGCAAAAGACTCTGTCAACAGAACAAAATGAGAGCCTACAGACTAGGAAAAGATCTTCACCAACCCTTTATCTGTCAGAGGGCTAATATACAGAATATAAAAAGAACACAAGAGATTAAACACCAAAAACCAATTATCCAATTGGTTAATTGGATAATTAATATCCAATAATTAATAATCCAATAATCCAATAATCCAATTAAAAATGGGGTACAGAGCTAAACAAAGAATTCTAAATAGAGGAATATCAAATGGTGAAGAGACACTTAAAGAAATGCTCAATGTCCTTAATCATCAGGGAAATGCAGATTCCATCTCACACACAAAAAAAAGCCTAAGATCAAAAACTCAAAGGACAACACATGTTGGAGAGGATGTGGAAAGGGAAACCCTTCTCCATTGCTGGTGGAAATAAATGTAAACTTGTACAACCACTTTGGAAAACAATGGTGCTTTCTAAGAAAACTAAGAATAGTACAACTTGAAGAGCCTATACCATTCCTGGGCATATATCTGAAAGATGCTCAATGATACAAGGACATTTGCTCAACTATGTACATAGCAGCTTTATTCATAATAGCCAGAATCTGAAAACAACCTAGATTTTCCTCAACCTAAGAATGTATACAGAAATTGTGGTACATTTACACAATGGAATACTACTCAGCTATTAAAAACAATGCAATCATGATATTTGCAGGCAAATGGATGGAAAAAGAAAAGATCATTGTGAGGTAGGTATCTCAGAAGCAGAGAAACATGCAAGGTGTATACTCTCCTATAAGTGGATATTAACCATATTATATAGGCTATATGTACTAACATCTACAGACCAAAAGCAGCTAAATGATGAGGAGGACCATAGGGAAGATGCTTGACTCTCATTGAGGAGGGAAAACAGGATAGACACTTGAAGTGGTAGAATAAAGGAAACAGGACTGGAACCTCCCACAGATGTCCTCTAAAAGAATCCACCCAGCAGGGGAACGGAGCAAATTCAGAGACTCACAGCCAAACTTTGGAGAGACAGTAGGGAGTCTTTTGGAAGAAGGGGGATATAAAAGGACCTCGAGGGGACAGGAGCGAGACAAGGAGACCAACAAAGCCAAAAAAAAAAAAAAAAAAAAAATGCAGAGCGCTGGGGTGACTGCAGAGACTGCTGCATCAGCCAAAGACCACACACAGAGAGGATCTAGATTCCCTGCTCAGATGTAGCCCATAGACAGCTCAGTCTCCATGTGGGTTCCCTAGTACGAGAGGAGACAGTCTCTGACCTGAACCTTGTTGCCTGCTCCTTGATCACTTGTCCCTGGTGGGGCAACCTAGCCAGTCCACAGAGAAAGAGCATCCAGGCTGTCCTGATGGAACCTGATAGGCTAGGGTCTGACGGTAGGGGAGGAGGACTTCCCCTATCGGTGAACTGGGGAAGAGGGATAAGGAAACAAGAGGGAGAGAGTGTGGGACCAGCAGAAGATAAGTTAGGGGGCTACAACTGGGATACAATGTGAGTAAATTGTAAATAATAATAAAATAAAAATAAATAAATAAATGGATGAATAAATATATAAATAAATGCTTAGTCCATTATTTGTAGTGGAAATTTCTATTTTCTTTGAAGACTGAATTTTGCAATGTGATGTTTGTTGCAAGCTGGGTTTGTGATGTTTTGCCCATGTTGGTTTATGAAAAGGCACATGATGTTTTGCTGTGATCCCTCAAGTGCGTGGGGCGTGATTTTGGCCAGCTGAGGACATCAGTGCATGGACTTTGAGGAGAGGACATATACAGAGGCTAAGGCACAGCGAAACACCGCTTTTTGGCTCTACATGGCTGTGCTAATCTTTGTGCTTCAGCATTTGACCTTACATGGAGAAATGTTCCAGAGAGCTTCTCAGGGCAATCAACTTGGTCTTCTAGCTATCACTAACTTCGTGTTGCTACACTGTATTGTCCTTTGGACTGGACTGATGTTATCCTGAACACTGAGTCTGGTAATCCCCTAATGTCCCATGAACCCTGATCAGCAGGTAGTAGTTTAAAGAGAACAACAGCCCTTTTCCCTAGAAATCTATCTAATTTTGAGGGGTGGGAGTGAGGATGGAAGTAAAGGTTCTTAAGAATCCTAAATAAAGTAGGTTTGGTGAAAACTCTAAGCCTACAATTATTATCTACTTTTGTCACACTATTGTAAAATATCCCTGAACACCTATTCCTACTGACAATTTGATACTACAAACTCTGACTAATAACCTGTGCTGTCTCTTGTTTTTGTCAATTTTCTTTCCAAACAACACCAATTTTAGTAGATTTCATATACAAATGAGACTACATGGCTTTCTCTTTTTTTTTTTTTTTTGATTTCAGCTTTATTTTATCACGTACAAAAATGAGTACTAAGTGTAGAGTAAAGGGGAAGCAAATGTACAAATCCAGTGCTCCATTTAACTGAGGAAAAAGATCAGTGGAAGACTCTATTAATGGCTTTCTCATTCTTTAGTTGCTGAATTTACTGAACACTAATGGTCTCAGGAGTCATTCATCTTGGTATAGATGATATAATTTAAAATTTTTATGACCAAATAGTATTTTGTTGTGGTTATTAGCCACATTTTAATTATTTATTTATAGATAAATACCAGAACTATTTTCCTATCTTTGTGTTTGTAAATAGTACACTAGTTAGTTTAGATTACTTCAATTTATTAACACATTTTTTTTGGATTGTATATGCAGAAGCAGGATTACTCCTGGGTTTGATGTTTCTTTTTTTACTGTTTTTAATAATTTTTATTTTTTAATATTAATCACAGGTTATTTACTATGTATCCCAGCCATAGTCCCCTCCCTATTTCCCCCAATGCCACCCTCCTTCCTTCCCTTCTCTCCTCCCTGCCCCTTTCCAAGTCCACTGATAGGGGAGGACCTCCGCCCCTTTCATCTGAACCTAGCTCATCAGGTATCTTCAGGATTGGCTGCAAAGTCCTCCTCTGTGGCCTATCAAGGCTGCTCCTCCCTCAGAGGGAGGGAGAGAGGTCAAAGAGCCAACCATTGAGTTTATGTCAGAAATAGTCCCTGTTCCCCTTACTAGGAAACACACTTGAATACTGAGCTACCATGGGCTACATCCGAGCAGGGGTTCTAGGTTATATCCATACATGGACCTAGGCTCAAGAAACAGTCTCATAAAAATACCCTGTGCCCTGATATATTTGGTCCTTGTAGAGCCCCTGTCCTCTCCAGGTCATACTAACACCCCCTTCTTTCATATGATTCCCTGCACTCTGCCGAAGGTTTGATTGAGTCTCAGCATCTGCCTCGAGCAGCTTTATTCGTAATAGCCAGAACCTGAAAACAACCCAGATGCCCATCAATGGAGGAATGGATGCAGAAATTGTGGTACTTATACACAATAGAATACGACTCAGCAATTAAAAACAAGGAAATCATGAAATTTGCAAGCAAATTTGGGATCTAGAAAAGATCATCCTGAATGAGGTATCCCAGGAGGAGAAAGACACACACAGTATATACATACTCATAAGTGGATACTAGACCTATAAGATAGGATAATAAAAACTGCATGGCATTGGCATAGAAACAGAAAGGAGGATCAATGGAACCGAATAGAAGACCCAGAAATAAACACACACACCTATGAATACTTGATTTTTGGCAAAGAAGCCAAAACCCGTCAAGGGAAAAAAGACAGCATCTTCAACAAATGGTGCTGGTCTGACTGGATGTCTATATGTAGAAACATGAAACTAGATCCATACTTGTCACCTGCACAAAACTACAGTCCAAGTGGATCAAAGACCTCAACATAAAACCAGATACTCTAAATCGGTTAGAAGAAAAAGTGGGGAAGACCCTAAAACGCATTGGCACAGGAGACAACTTGCTGAACAGAACACCAACAGCACAGGCTCTAAGAGCAACAATCAATAAATGGGACCTCATGAAACTGAAAACCTTCTGTAAAGCAAAAGGCACTGTCGTCAGAACAAAACGGCAGCCTACAGACTGGAAAAGGATCTTCACCAACCCTATATCTGACAGAGGGCTGGTATCCAGAATATATAAAGAACTAAAGAAGTTAAAAAGCAATAAATCAAGTAATCCACTTTAAAAATTGTGGTACGGAGCTAAACAGAGAATTCTCTGTAGAGATTTATAGAATGGCAGAGAAACACTTAAAGAAATGCTCAACATCCTTAGCCATCTGCAAGATGCAAATCAAAACGACCCTGACATTTCACCTTACACCCATCAAAATGGCTAAAATCAAAAACTCAAATGACAACGCATGCTGGAGAGGTTGTGGAGAAAGGGGAACCCTCCTCCATTGCTGGTGGGAATGTAAACTGGTACAACCACTTTGGAAGTCAGTCTGGCATTTTCTCAGACAATTAGGAATAGTGTTTCCTCAAGAACCAGCTATACTACTGCTAGGCATATACCCAAATTTTCTCAAGTACACACCAAGGACATTTGCTCAACCATGTTTGTAGCAGCTTTATTTGTAATAGCCAGAACCGGGAAACAACCCAGATGTCCATCAACAGAGGAATGGATACAGAGATTGTGGTATTTTTACACAATGGAATACTACTCAGCAATCAAAAATGAGGAAAGCATGAAATTTGCAGGCAACTGGTGGCATCTAGAAGAGATCATTCTGAGTGAGATATCCCAGAAGGAGAAAGACACACATGGTGTATACTCACTTATATAGACCTATAAGATATGATAAACATAATGAAATCTATACACCTAAAGAAGATAAACAAGAAAGAGGACCCAGGGTAAGATGATCAATCTTCACTTAGAAAGACAAATGTGATGTGCATTGGACATAGGAGAAAACAAGTAACAGGACAGGAGCCTACTGCAGAGGGTCTCTGAAAGACTCTACCTAGCAGTGTATCAAAGCAGATACTAAGATTCATAACCAAACCTTCAGCACAATGCAGAGAATCATATGAAAGAAGGGGGAGTTAATATGATGTAAAAAGAATAGGAGCTCCACAAGGACCAAATATATCTGGCACAGGGGTCTTTTCTGAGACTGATACTCCACCAAGGACCATGTATGGATATAACCTAGAACCTCTGTTTAGATGTAGCCCATGGTATCTCAGTAACCAATTGGTTTCCCATAGTAAGGGGAACAAGGATTATTTCTGACAGGAACTCAATGGCAGGCTCTTTGACCTCCCTACCCCCCAAGGGAAGAGCAGTCCTGTTAGGCCACAGAGGAGGACTTTGCAGCCAGTCCTGAAGTACCTGATAAGACAGGGTCAGATGAAAGGGGAGGAGGTCCTCCCCAATCAGTGGTCTTGGAAAATGCAGGGAGGAGATGAGGGAGAGAGGATGGGATTGGGAAGGAATGAGGGAGTGGGATATAGCTGGAATACAGAGTTAATAAAATGTAATTAATAATAAAAATTAAAAAAATAAAAAAGTTAAAAAAAGAAAAAAATGTTTATTATATTAAGATTCTCTCCCTTGTTCTTAAATGAGCAATATTGCCTCTATACTTTGCCTTTGATATTTAATTTGCTACAACTATGCCTTTCCCCCATCATTAGGCATGTTCTCTTTGATATCCTCTTGAGCACCATCTGTAAATGGCTGTTTTACTTTTCAGTATAGTATGTGTTCTTTGCAGTATCATTCATGTTCATTTCATATCTTAGAAGAAAATAACAGAGCATTTTTCTAATGCATTTTTAATGTTTTCTTCTATTCCTCAAGTCGCTCTTGTTTCATGTTATTCTTCCTGTTTGTTTTGAACTTTGGCCTCTTTGCAAAAGAAGTCATCAATGAGGAAATATTATTTGTTTGCTATTTACAAGCACAAATGTTGAGTAAAACAGTGAGTTTCTGAGTACCTAGGTGGTTTTGAGATGTTTCTCTTGACTATGTAATGATTGTCTTGATTGTTTTGTTGAGAGATTCATTACAACAGCAAGCTTTCTTTCTAGTGAACTACTTATAGTCTGCGTAAAAGAATTTCAGTTACCACTGAAATATGGAAAACACATACCTAACTCAAAACTCTCTGTGAGTGAAAGTGGCAAATAGTGTTTAAATGGAATGTGTTAGTTATTTGAGGCATTCACAGGATCTACTTATTCTCATAGTGGACTTGCTTATAGCTATGATGTGGAGACTAGTGCACTACTTTTATAGAATAAGCCACTCACATCCTGCTGGGATATGGAAAGGGCAGTTGCTTAGCAGTTCTGTTTCTGGACATTTCTTTGTTTCTGATTTAGAAGGGAGCAATCCTCTTTTTAAGATGATCTTCACTGCCACTTTTAGATGTTTCTGATGGCACAAATTGTTTTGTCTTCTAGTTATAAATTGGCTTCTTCAGAAACTTGAATTTTTTTTTTTTCATACAGGACTTTCACTTGCTTGGTTAGAGTCACACCAAGGTACTTTATGTGATATGTGACTATTGTGAAGGGTGTTGTTTCCCTAATTTCTTTCTCAACCTGTTTGTCTCTTATATACAGGAGGGTTTCAGATTTTTTTTGATTTAATTTTGTATCCAGCCATTTGCTGAAGCTGTTTATCATCTCTAGTAGTTCTCTGGTAGAATCTTTGGAGTCACTAGTGTATACTATCATAACATCTGTGAATAGTGATACTTTGACTTTTTTCTGATTTGTATCCACTTGATCTCCTTTAGTTATTTTATTGCTCTATCTAGGACTTCAAGAACCAATTTGAAGATATAAGGAGAGCGTGGGCAGCCTTACCTGTCCCTGATTTCAGTGGGATTGATTTAGGTTTCTCTCCATTTAGTTTGATGCTGGTTATAGGCTTCCTGTATATTGCTTTAACTATGGTTATGTATGTGCCTTATATCCCTGATCTCTCCAAAACTTTAAACATAAATGGGTTTTGAGTTTTGTCAACTACTTTTTCAGCATCTAAGGAGACATATCATATGCTTTTTTTTTTTTTTAGTTTGTTTGTATGGTGGATTACATTGATGGATTTTCATATGTTATTCACCCCTGTATGCCTGAGATGAAGCCTATTTAGTCGTGGGGGATGATATCTTTACTGTGTTCATGGATTTAGTTTGTTTCAATGATCTGTCCTTTGGGAGTTCAGGGCATGGAAGCAGATGCTGAGACTCATAGCCAAACATTGGACAGAGCACAAGGAGTCTTATGGAAGAAAGGGGATATAGAAAGACTCAGAGGGGACAAGGGGGAGATAGAGAGGGATACAGCAAGGATACAAAGTGAATAAATTGTAATAAATAAATAAATAAATAAAAATTTAAAACATGGTTTGTTTCTTGCTTCCCTTTTAGGGATGTAACTCTAAAACTTCTGGCAAATTTTAAACCTTCCTTTCCTCCTTTTTGGTTGTATTTTGCTTTGCTTTTAAAAGAGTATCACTTGATAGCTCAGATTATTCTAGAACTTACTACACAGCCCATGTTTGCATCAAATTTTCTGTGATTCATCTGCCTCATTATCCCAAGTGTTAGGTTTACAGTGGTGAAGCAGCATGCCTGTCATCTTAACACTTGTTCATGGAGTTACTAGCTCCTATGATAGTATTTGCTCTAGCTGTCTTACATTACGTACCCTTTTTTGTGATATTTAATATTTACTCTTATTATTTTATATGCTTTGAAAGAGAATAATAGACCCTGTGTTTAATGAGCACACTGATGTACATATAACATATATTTAGTAAACTGAACACTTGAACTAAACAACAGACAGGTAACTGACTCAAAATAATGCACAATAAGGGTGAAATATAGAGGAAATGGAGATCTCTAAAGCAAAGGGACTACATCTTAACATACTACAGTTGTGAGTTTGTTACTGCCCATTTGTCACATCTTATAGAATGCATAACAGCAAGAATAAATTCTAATATCAAATATGGATTATGCTATTATTGTAGGTTCATGGATTGTCCAAATCCACTGCTCTGCTACTGGGTTTTCATAGCAGGAATGACTTTGAGTACACAGAAGGGAGAAAGGTGAGAGAACTCTACATCCTCTATTCAGTTTTGTGGTGAACCTAACACTGCTCTGCAAATAAAGGTTTAAATTTAAAAGTAAAATCATGAAGCCCAGCAAGACAGATAAAGAAATGGAGGAGCTTGATACCTGATGATCTGAGTATATCTGAGTATAAGCCCTCATACCGTACCCACATAGTAGAAGGAGAAACGAAAAACAAATTCCTTTCAAGTTGTCTTATGATTATCACGTGTCCACCCCCATATATACACTCACATACAAAGTAGATAAAATCATTTGAAAGCAAAACACTGTCTTTTATTTTGATAGCACTTCATAACAGACATTAACAGAGCAGAGCCATGGAAGAATTGTAAATTGTCCTTTATAATGCATTTCAGGAAGGGACTATGGAGTTGCATCTCTCCCTATGCAAGGGGCACTTGGTACTCAGGAGCTGCCATCCTTTCAGTTCAAAAATTCATAATTTTCTTATGTTTTCCAGCTTCAGGTACTTGTGAAAGTACTTCAGGTACTTTTATATTTTCAAGAGAAAACATGATTTTGAAGTAGCTTGAACACAAGATTGTTGAAAGGGAAAGAATTAAATGTCTAGGTCTTATAAATTACAAAGAAAGCACTTTGGATCTGAGAAGAAAATGATACTTGTGGCCAGAGATAGCAGTTATTTCAGGGATGATTGGGTTTTTAGAAAAAAAGCTGAAAGTTTAGTTAAGTGTTAGAGATAAACTGAATACTGTATTATTGTAAGTATATGTCTAATATTATGGAGGACTTTTCTAGTTCCATTAATTAAATTTGTCAACATAGATGTTAGAAATTTAAAACCTCATTCTTGATAAATGAAAGAACAATTTACCTTTTTGACTTAAAAATCTTGACTACTCTATTTGAATTTCATAGTTAAATATTTCTTCAATCTTTATAAAATTCTACATATTAGTCCTCTGTTAGATGTAGGATTGGTGAAGATCCTTTTCCTGTCTGTAGGATATCACTTTGTTCTGATGACAATGTCCTTTGCTTCACAGAAGCTTTTCAGTTTTGTGAAGTCTCATTTATTAAGCATTGATCTTAGAGCCAGTGTTGTTGGTATTTTGTTCAGGAAGTTGTCTCCTGTGCCTATGAGTTCTAGGCTATTCTCCACTTTTTCTTCTAACAGATTTAGTGTGTCTGGTTTTATCCACCTGAGGTTTTGATCCACTTGGACTTTAACTTTGTGCAGGGTGATAAATATGGATCTATTTTCATTTTCTACATGTAGACATCCAGTTAGACTAGCACTGTTTGTTGAAGAAGTTAAACACCAACAAAACAATCAAATTAAAAAATGGGGTACAGAGCTAAACAAATAACTCTCAACAGAGGAATATTGAATGGCAGAGAAACATTTAAAGAAATGCTCAATGTCCTTAGTCATTCAGGAAATGCAAATCAAAAAGACTCTGAGATTTCACCTCACACCCATCAGAATGGCTAAGATCAAAAATTCAAGGGGTGATACATGCTAGAGAGGATATCAAGAAAGGGGAACCCTTCTCCATTGCTGGTGGGAATGCAACCTTGCACAACCACATTGGAAATCAGTCTGGAGTTTTCTTAGAAAATTAGGAATAGTGCTAATTCAAGATCCAGGTATACTACATCTTGTCATATACCGAAAAGATGCCCCTCCATTCAATAAGGACATCTGCTCAACTATCTTCATAGCAGCTTTATTTGTAATAGCCAGCATCTGAAAACAACCTAGATGTCCCTCAGTGGAGGGATGGATACAGAAAGTATATCCATTTACACAATGGGGTACGACTCAGCAATCAAAAACAAGGAAATCATGAACTTTGCAGGTAAATGATGGTAAATATAAAAGATTGTCTTGAGTAAGGTAATCCAGAAGCAGAAACACACATATGATATATACGCACTTATAGGTGGATATTAGCTCATATAATATAGAATGAACATACTAAAATCTTCAGACCTAAAGAAGCTAAACAGCAAGGAGGAACCTAGGGAAGATGCTTAACCCTCGTTCAGAAGGGCAAACAGGACAGGCATCAGAAGTAGGAGAAGACAGGGAACAAGAGAGGAGCCTACCACAGAGGACCTCTGAAAGACTCTAACCACCAGGGTATTGAAAGAGATACTGAGACTCATAGTCAAATTTTGGGCAGAGTGCCAGAATCCTTATGAAAGAAGAGGGTGATAGAAAGACCTGGAGGCGACAGGAACTCTATAAGGAGAACAACAGACCAAAACACCTGGGTCCAGGGGGGCCTGCAGAGACTAATACTCCAACCAAGGACCATGCATGGAGAGGACCTAGACCCCTTGTTCAAAGGAAGCCCATTGGTTGCTCAGTTTCTAAGTGGGTTCCCTAGTAAGGGGCTGTCTGTGACATGAACTCAGTGACTGGCTCTTTGATCACCTCTCACTGGGGGTGGGGTGCAGCCATGCCAGCTACAGAGGAAGATGATGCAGCCAGCCTTGATGAGACCTGATAGGCTAGGGTCAGATGGAAGGGGAGGAGTCGTCCCCTATCACGGGACTAGGGAAAGGACCTAGAGGGAGCAGAGAGGAGATGGATGGGACTGGGAGGAGATGAGTGAGTGGGGCTGCAGTGGGGATACCAAGTGAATAAATTGTAATAAATAAATAACATTTAAAAATATTTAAATATTTAAAAGTACAATGATTTGAAATCTTTTTTTTCTTTAAATTCATTTTAAATAGATTTTTTCACATAATATATCCTGATTATGGTTTCTCCTCCTACTGTTCCTCCCAGTTCCTTTCCACTTCTTTTCCCATATGAAGCTATACCCATCCTGTCTTTCACTAGAAAACAAAAGGACTTTTAAGAGATTAAAATATAAAATGATAGTTCAAAATAAGGAATCTAACATATCAGAATAGGACAAAACAAAGAAACATAGGAAAAGAGACAAATAAAAGTCCAAGAGACATAGGTGCAGAGACCCACTCATTCTCATGTCCAGAACCCCATATAAACATTAAAGGACCTGTAGTGTGGAAAGACTTGAAGGCAGAGATTTATGCAAACATCCTGTTTAGGGCTTAGTGTTCCGAGTTCTCTCACTCTCTCTCTGCATTGAGTGAGAGAACTGTTTGTTTTTCTCTGTATTAGCTGTAACAGAAGGAAATGTCTCTTACGATGATTGACTAAGGCACTGATTTATGAGTTTATTACAAGAATGTTGTCAGGAATCATTTTATGCCTTTTTTTTTTTAACAATAGTAGTAATTTGTTTTAACCTAGGTCTCTTGACTAACTAGTCTCTGATTTTGGTCACAGAAGCAGTCTCTAGCACAGTTCTATCTAGTGCAGTGGGCCGTATGGCAAATCAGATATTGGTTACTTACTCCCAAAAGCTTTCTGCCGCCATTTTGCATATCTTCCTGTGGGTCAGACACCATTGGAGGTCAATAGGTTTGGTGATTTTGGTTCTCCTTTTAGAGCATGAAAATTACTTTTCTGCACCAAAGAGACAAGCATGTAGAAGTGAAAGAGCAATATAGGCACAGGCTTGACTATTCCAATGAGCAGTGTAGGTGTTGTGTGCAAGTAATTTTTTTTTAAATAAAGGTCTGAACGGTTACATAACATGGATAGAAAGAAAGTATTAAGAATTGATTGCTCGATTTATATAATTAAATGTTAAAATGAAAGGTAGATTTTTGAGTATTTTTATTTGGAAAATATATTTATTTTGATTACTTAGTTTTGTTTTGCTTGCTTCTTTCGTAGTTAAGCTCTTGATGTATTGGCCAGACTTGACTCAAAATCTCAGTCGTCTGTTGCTTCTGTTTCTACTGTTTGAGCCTCTGGAATCCGTAGACTGTGGGTCTAGCACCATGTTATAACTTACATGTTAGAATAATGTAATGCTTTCCAGAGCTTTACAAAGGCTGTGTAATAATGGTTAGCACACTAGACTGAGCAGCTATTGGTGTTACAGACTGGTGAGCAATAATGTGCACACAAGTGTGCCGCAAGTACTGGCGTGCACTTCCAGTTATAACTAACTCATTAGTCTCTGCTGTACTTTTTGAGAGTTGCACAGCTTAGCACACAGACATGGGAGGGCAACTTACAATACAATCAACGATGTCACCTCTACCAAAGCAATTAATTCATTTATTAGAAAATGCCACTTTCTAACAAGAACCTAGACAAGGGTTTCTGGAGTTTTACTAAATCCTTTCAAGCTTTTTCTTTCCTCTTCTTTTTCTTTTTCTTCTTTATTTTTTAATTAATTTTTTATTTTTTTACATTAATTACATTTTATTTACTTTGTATCCCAGCTGTAACCCCTTCCCTCATTCCCTCCCAATCCCACCCTCCCTTCCTCATGTCTTCCCATGCCCCTCTCCAAATACACTGATAGGAGAGGCTTTCCTTCCCTTCTATTTGACCGTAGCTTATCAGATCTCATCAGGATTGGCCCATAACCAAACTTTGGGCAGAGTGCAAGGAATCATATGAAAGAAAGGAGAGTTAGTAAGACCTGGAGAGGACAGGAGCTCCACAAGGAGAGCAACAGAACCAAAATATTTGGGCACAGGGTTCTTTTCTATGACTGATATTCCAACCAAGGACCGAGGTCCATTCATGGATATAACCTAGAACTCCTGCTCAGATGTAGCCCATAGCAGCTCAGTATCTAAGTGGGTGTCCCAGGAAGGGGAACCGGGACTGTCTCTAACATGAACTCAGTGGCCGGCTCATTTTTTCTTCTTTAAATCTTTGAATATAATTAAATACAATTAAAGCATTTCTCCTCATCCCTGTTCTCCTTTCTTAGCCTGAGTGCTCTACCTGCAAATGGTTCCTAAAATTCTCCCTTCTTCTCTCTCTTTCTGTTCTTTATCTCTCATTCTTATTTTTGTTTTCCTTCTCTTTTTCTCTATCTCTGTCTCTCTTTTATACCTATTCATCACATATTTGGATTTGTTCAATGGTTTAAATTCACTACTGAGATTACTACTCTAAAGATGAACTTTGTTATGCTCATCTCATCAGTTTATGAATGTGATTGTTTAGGGACTGAAATGGAAGCCTAAATCTAGAACATGCATTCAGGACAGCATCTATTTCAATTTTTGTCTCTGTGAGTACACTTTATTAATAACCAGAGTCAACACTGCTTAAAGTCACAACCCCTGACTAGGAAGCTGGCAAAGCTTAGCACACACTGTATATAGCTGTTCCTGGCAAGGGCAGTTCAGCTTGTGTCCAGGGAGTGGGGGACATCTTGATTTGATGTAGACAGTTCTTTGTAAGATGACTATTCAGGCTGAGGATGTATCTCAGTTTTGGTGTTCTTGCCAAGAATACATGGAGGTATGGGTTCAATTTTAGTACAATCAACATATTTGATCCATTGTTAGCTATAATTAGTACTGTCCTGTTAGCTTATGATCCAGAAATACAAGTTAAGGGGCAGACATTAAGCAGTAAAATTTATATTCAGTGTTAATATTTGTAGTGCATATTGGAAGTAGCATTATACTTCATTGAGGATAACCAGGACGATATTGATTCCTAAAAGTTCTCTTTGTGCTTTGTGTTGCTATGGCTGTCATTTCTAAATAAAATATTTTCTGGTGTACAAATGTGATCTAAATGAGAAAAAAAAAAAAACATTTGAAACCATGCCCAAAGATTGCAGCTTTAGTTATATTTATCAAATCTTTAACTAAAAACTTCCTTATCCTTGTTTCCCTACTTTATTTCAGACTAGATTTCCCTAGCACACAAAACACACATGCATACCAATGCTGGAAGATATTTTCTCTACTGTTTTCATGCAGCCTGTCAATGGTCATGTCACACAGGGTGGATATTTTTTAATATCAATAGAATAATTTTTACCCCCTTCGCCTTGTTGACTCCAATCACTATGAACACTGTAATGTTTTCCGGATCCTTACAAAATCTGTATAATAATAGTTGGTACACTAGCAAGTACTACAGATTCGTGAGGTATTTGCGTACATAAGGGTACAGCGATGTCTAATACTGCACTTTTAGGCGAAAGGGCTTAGTTTGTAACATGAATAAATGAAGACACTGTGTGATCACTGCTTGACAAATCCAACAATTTTCTTCAACCAAACCCTCTATTTTTGGCTTCAGATTGATATTTCCTACTGCTTATTTGACATCTCCATTTAGACATTTCATGAACACCGCAAATCTATCACATCCAAAACAAACTTTACACCATTTCACATTAGTACTTTCTACCTTTATTTCACCATCTTCCAAGCCATTGAACAACAACAAAAAAATCTGATTTATATTCACATCTCTGTCTCCTCTCATTCATTTTCCAGTTCGTCTCCCAATTACAATTCAGAAGATACAGAATTATATCTCCCCCTTCTTTTCATGCCCACTGCTAATACCTTTCAAACAACCAAAATCCCACCCAGGATTGGTTTTTCCTGCTCTTTGCGGCCAGACTATATACTAGTTAACCTCCCTGCAACTCCAGTCTATAGAGGCATCACACAGCAATAGCAGTTATCGTAAAAGGGGCATCGGAGCACATTTCTAAGCTTAGTTATTAACCAATGTGGTTTCTTTTATGGTATCACTTGTAACTTTGTACCGGCTTTATAATATATTCTATGTAATCTCACAGGCTTGTGTGTGTGTGTGTGTGTGTGTGTGTGTGTGTGTGTGTGTGTGTGTTCCTGGGTAGGAATCCATCCTACACTTATTTCATCCTTCCACACCAATCCGAACTGTCACTGCCTCGGACAGGCAGTTTCTTTTACCTTCTTTATATTAAATCTTCAGGCTCCACAGGTATATGTGGACATTTCTTTACTATACTTGGCATTTATTTTATTTTTACCATTTATACAATCTGTGTATTTTCTGAGAGACATATACAGCTATTTGTTCAGTAATATTTTTTTTTTTTTGGTGCATTGCATAGTGCTTGGCATCTGACAGTACTAAGTAACTGCAAGCCGCATTAATGAGTGAGAGCAGAGAGCTCACAGTAATGCTAGGGTCTACTGTCAGATTGAAGGCTGCTCGCTAAACCACTTGCTGCTTCTCTCAGGGTTTGTCCTAGGGTCAGCTTCACAATAAAACTCCTCATGTATTATTTTGATTCAACCTGCCTGGAATGTTGGTTAATGTTTATTCAAGTCTGCCCTATGGCAGTTCAGCTGGAATGATTTTAAACAGATGAATAACCAGAGGTTTATTTAAAATCTGCACATAGCAGCTCTTTATTGTCTGAATCTTGGCTGAAATTATTTCAGTGATTAAATTTGTTGAAAATGTGTTCCCTTTTTATTTTCTCACTCTCATTCACCTGTGTTTTCCAGTTTCAAAATTTCTGTGTGGTTCATTATCAGTAGTTAATAGAAGTTTGGAATGCAGGATTTCAAAATGATCACCAGAACTCTACTTGAACAAACTCCTTTATTTTTAGGTGTCTCCAAATATCTAAATAAAAAATACCTAAGTTGTGAACTAAATGTATTTAATATATATTTGTATATATAAACAAATATATATAAAAATATATACATATATAAATATATATTTTTCTTGCTTATAAAAGACACTGAATATTGCTAGAAACTGTGTAATTTACTGATACTCCCCGAATTCATCGTGCAAGCAAAGGCCACTGATACACAGTGTCCATAATGATTACGTGTTTATAAGGTGACCATGCTTCTTCTCTTCAATGCTACTAAACCTGAGCATTAAGATAAAAAGACAGCACATAATTTTCTAACGTATGATCAATTTCTAAGTAAATCTTTATAGTAAAAAGTTTAATTTAAATGTTTTGTCTCATGTAACTTAAATCATGTCATGATTATTTCATTTGTGAATCCCTTTTATAACACAGAATAAAAACAGAAAAGCTAAATAGTTAATTTTATATGTATTTTATGCCGACAAAATAAGATACATTTTAATTTATGAAAGCTATTCCTACTCAATTTGTTGGTGGTACACACAATGCATATTTAGCCCAAAATACCACAACCAACATGCCACATGTTTTAACACTGAAACAGAACCACAAAGCTGGAAAAGTAAAGTGGAGCAAAAGCATTGCTTTGTTGATGTCCCTTTTACACAATTGCAAATTTCCTCGAATCATGCCAAATGGTAGCACTTGACATCATATCTATCCTGTTGTTATAAGCGAGGGCTGGTACAGAGCAACTTTCCACTGCATAATGGCTGCTGTTTTTGCTTAAAATTAATTGCACATGTGTTTAATTATATAGCACTTTAAAGTGATTATATAAAATGTTATTTCTTCTTGGTCTTGCTCTCATCTCTCAAATTATAGTTCTCTATCTCTGAAAGCAACAGTGAATTTTAATAAAGGGCATGGTTTGCAAATTGCTGCTGCCAGGATGCTGCCACTGACTAAAAAGCTTCTTTTAGAAATTGAAGTTCTATTGTCTTTGTTCGCTTGCTAACAGCAGGGACGAAAATTACTTCGGAAAGCCTCCAGAGGGCGCCGAGACTATGATTAGTTGGGACTGAAGCGCACCTACCACTTTGTGGAGGCTTTCATCATCTTCTTAGTCTGCAGACATTGTTCTGATTTGGTTGTTGCCTTTTGGGGGGTTTTGTTTGTTTGTTTTGTTGCTGTTTTTATTTCTAAATATTTCAGAATGTGAATTTTAATGCTGTATTTATACTATTCATCAATGCATAATACCAGCATTAGAGTTGGAAGTATGCCTTCATTTCTGACCCAGCTTGAAATCATGCCTTGGACTCTAAATGGTTGAAATCTCCTGAATGATATTTATCAATTGGTTAGTGATTGTACAGTAGTATGACACTTAGTTTAAGTGTAGAAATTGTTTCATTATACTCAAGACCTATAATTTTTGAGATATTCCATTTTTAACACAATCTATGAATGGATATGTTCTATTTAAGAAAAAATGCCTTCCCTGGGTTGAGAATTCAAGGAAACCTTACAGTGTTTATTTGACATCTGAGTTAAAAACATGAATTGTTCTAGCGAGGACACAAATAGCCACCACACAATTTTGACTTCTCACTACAGTAGCTCTCATTTAACTGGAGCTTCAGGTAGGAGGTCAGGAGAACAGTGAAAGGGGCCATGCATAAAATTTCAAACTTTAGCCATCATGCTCTCCCTGCTGATGAGGCAGAAAACATAAAGGAAGTAATTGTTAGACAAAAGCAAGTTTATTTTATTGTATTGATTTAAATTTGAACATAAAAAGTACTTGTTACCAAGGTTAATTAATGTTTAATGAAATGTGCTTAGTTTCAAAATGAGCATATGCACACAAGCCATAGTTTAGATAATCAGTATTATGTGCATTCTATGCTATTTTTCTTTCATTATTGCTTTAATTACTCTGAGACAACTTAAAATGCTTTTTCCTTAAAAGACCCCTTCATCATTGTATGTACAATTGTAAAATGCTAATTAGAAAAATATTGACGAATTAAAATTATTCAAAACAAACATCCTCCCCAAATAGAAACACAATATTGATCCTATTTTTAAATTCGGACAGTTTTATTTCCCATGGAAGTATGTATTTGTGTGTCTGTGTGTGTGTCTTTGTTTGTTCTTAAAACCCATAAAGCCTTATAATTTGAAAGTATATGTGTTGCAATTCTTAGATTTGAAATGTCTAATTATTTGATGTATCATTCTTTGCTTTTTACAATAAGTCATCTTCTGTAAGAGAAACTGTATCTTTCATTTTATGAAAGCCTGTTTAAACTCACACCAATGTTATTGTTGGAGAATTTCACAATGATATGCAATGTGTTTTGACCAAATCCACCCTAGCTTCCCCTTTCCAACTCTTCTATGCTTCTCGCCATCATTTCACCTTTCAAATTTATGTGCTTGTTTCAAGCCATTGTCCACTTAGTGTTGCCAGGAA
Organism: Psammomys obesus; assembly: GCF_907164565.1. NCBI lineage: Eukaryota > Metazoa > Chordata > Mammalia > Rodentia > Muridae > Psammomys > Psammomys obesus. The sequence goes on along the minus strand of NW_026596079.1, from coordinate 28,428,809 downwards.
GTGTGTGAGTATAAGGCCATTGACTAGGCCATAGGCCTACATAGGAGAACAATGTAATCTTCCTCACCATCAGAGCCAACAACTGCCAATAGCACCTCAGTGATGACTAGAATTTCATGCGTGTATCCCTGATTCATACTTGGATTTTGTGTAGCTTAATCTTTATGCATACAGACAAGGACACTGTGTACCAACTTCCTGCTAAGTCTGGAAAACACTGTTTTGCAGCAATCATCTTGGAATTTTTTGCCCCCCTTTTTAAAAGTCCCCTGAACTTATTATGGCTGATTCTTACACAGGCTCTTATTTTTGCACATTGAACGATTGTAAATTTGTTTATGATCATCTATTGGAAAAAGAAGCCTCTATGGTAAGTGTTGAAAGCTGCACAAACAAACATATTAGCAATAAAAAGCAGTAGGTTTACCACATGGGCCTATGTCCTACCCAGTCATGGGCTTTCTGTCTAGTTACCAGTCTTAGGTGTGAATTTTATCTCCTTGAGCAGGTTTTATCCAATCAATGAGATGAAAGTCTTCTCTCAAAAAGTAAGAGCAGAGGATCTCCAAAGATGTCATTTTAAGCAGACGTTATGATATATGTAAAGTGTTTGGGACAATAACTTTCTTGAGGGACTTTGTGCCTTATATGTGTTTGATGGTCTCATTTGATCTGGCTGATACAGAAATGAGTAGCAGTAAAACACGGTTCTTTAACAGAAGACCTCTGCTGTACAGTAATATTATAAAGTTTGAGATTCCTGAATCCAAGTTAGATCGTGTTAAATTATGGCCCTACTGAGAAGTTCAGATTTCATGCTTCCAGCTAAGGCCAGAGATATGATTCAAGTCCTCTTCCTTTGATGATTTATTAGCATGTTATACTTTTAAAGCTTGGTATTATAAGTTGATGGATGAGGTCTATCTCAAAGATCCTCTAGGCCTGGTAATATCTGACAAGTTACCTCACAATACTACATCATCCATACACATACAATTGATAATATAATAAATATCTGGAGAACAGAACAGCTTCCAAAATATCAGGTGTTACATTTCTAACTAAATAAACATGAGAAAAAAATATATGTTAATTTAAAAGCATTGGAAAGTACCATATAGAAGATCTAAAACCTGGGTTGACTGATTTCTGAAATCAGCTCTGAGCTACCATGCAGTCCATACTTCCTTCAGAGAGAATTTCACCTGATCTTCCTCCATGCTCAGTGATTGGAAAGTTTTAGGAGGTTAGATGCAGAATATTTATACAATCTAGGTACTCACAATGAAGCAACATATATTAGGTACTCAAATATATTTAAATAATATTTATAAGATAATCATAAGTCCTACCATTTTATCCATCAAGGCAATCCTATGTGAATACATTGTACAGTTAGATCAAGGAAGAGTCATAAAAGTTTATTACATTGTTAGTATATGATACAGGTACTGTTTACCAAACTTATCCTTTCTTTAACCCAGTGTAGATTCTTAAGTTTGACATTGGTTTTCAAGAACTATACAATGTTTAACTTTTAATGAGATGTCAACAAGGATCTGTTTAGTATGAAAACACTCTGTGAAACAAAATGAGTACAAGTTCAATGTTTACAAATTTCTCAGCTCTTCCCAATGCACCTTTCTCTTTTTTTCTTGTTTTTGAAAGACTCAAATAAATTATCCATGATATTTCATACTTGATACTGAAGTATAAAGGACAAGTAACAAACTATACTTTTATTCCAAAATGTCTCTACTCTTGGCAAAAGTCAAAATGGAGGCATCTGACCTGGAAAGTAAGTCAGCAGGGGAAGTAAACAAATTCTTACTTCACTTCAAATCCCACAGACTACAAATGTTTCTGTCAAATATTTTACCCGTAAAATTCAGTACAAATATTAGTTAAGTATGTTTTCTGCAAGCTATAGCATTTTTATCTAGAAATAAAAATGAAATGTAAATATCAGATTATTTCCCTTTAATCTTGGCACCTAAAATTTCATTTCTTCAGTAGCCTTACTAACACCAAGTACTTTTCAGTAAGTTGCTCAAAGTCACCCATGAATCAGTCTTAGGCAGGAAAGGAAGTCACTGAGCCTCTAAATTTGGATGCCATGCCAGCAAGAACAGGATCTAATTTGTACCTTCCTTGGAGGAGAAGTGGGACTGATGGATATTACCCACCTACTTGATCCGCTGTTTTGAAGAACTCCCATTAACATTTTCCTGCTTACTCAAGGGCAATAAAAGAAAAGTCTCATGTAATTTGGCATTCTTTTGTGTTGTCTGGTACATTCAAATTACAATGTTTTTGCTATCGAATGAAATCTAAATACATCTTTAATTTTTATATACAGAGTAAATTCTTTGATGAAGTAAGATGTAATGAAATTATTTTCTTTGGCCATAAGCAGAACACAAATTCAAAGATATACATGTGAAGTCAATAATGCAAATTTTAAAAGAAAATACAATGGTTTTATAATAAATACAATGTTCAAAAACTTGATTTGGGTATAGTTTATTATATTTACTGGATATTCATTTTCTTAATTACTTTAATCACAACAACTATCTATTGTTTGATAGTAAAATGTATTATTTAATTTTTTTCATTGATTTGTGGACTAATTCAGTTAGATAGTATGGATACTAATTCTTTGATTTCACATATTTATTTGTATATATTTTCTTGTAAATAATTCTTTTAAAAATATTATTATTTATTTACTTTGTATCCAGGCTGTAGCCCCCTCCTTCAACAGCTCCTAGTTCCATCCTCCCATCCTCTTCCCCTACAATGTCCCTTTTCTAGTCCACTGATAGGGGAGGTCTTCTTCCCCTACTATCTGACCCTAGCCTATCAGGTCTCATTAGGACTCTTTGGATCTTCTTTCTCCGTGTCTTACTAAGGCCACTTCACCAGAGATAGGTGATCAAAGAGCAGGAAATCGAGTTCATGACAGAAACTTCCCCTGCTCCTCTGCCCATGGGCTACGTCTGAGCTAGGTCCTTGGTTGATTCATCAGTCTATGCAGGCTATCCTGGGCCCAGAGTTTTTGGCTCTGTTGGTCTCCTTGTGGAGCTCCTGTCCCCTCCAGGTCTTTCTATCTTCCTCTTTTTTCCATAAGATTCCCTGCACTCTGCCCAAAGTTTGGCTATGAGTCTCAGCATCTCCTTTGATACCCTGCTGGGTAGAGTCTTTCAGAGGCCCTCTGTTATAGGCTTTCATCCAACTTTTTCTCTTTTGCCACTTCTGATCTCTATCCTGAATTTCCTTCTGAATGAGAATAGGGTATTCCTTATTGTTTAGCTTCTTTAGGGCTATAGATTTTAATAAGTTTATCCTATATTATACTGCTAATATACACTTATAAGTGAGTATATATCATGTTTGTCTTTCTGCTTCTGGGTTACCTTACTCAGAGTGATCTTTTATAGTTACCATCATTTGCCTGCAAGTCATGATTTCCTTGCTGTTATTGTTTTTGTGAATTAATTTTTAATTTTTTTATATTAATTATAGCTTATTCACTTTGTATCCCAGCTGCAGCCCTTTCCCTCATCCCCTCCCAATTCCACCCTCCCTCCCTCATCTCTTCCCATGTGCCTTCCCAAGTTCACTGATAGAAGTGGTCCTCCTCCCCTTCCATATGATCCTAGCCTATCAGGTCTTATCAGTACTGGCTGCATTGTCTTTCTCTGTGGCCTGGTAAGGCTGCTCCTCACTCAGGGGTTAGTGATCAAAGAACCAGCCACTAAGTTTATGTCAGAGACAATCCCTATTCCCCTTACTAGGGTACTCACTTAGAGACTGAGCTGCCATGGGTTACCTCTGTGCAGGGTTATCGGTTATCTCCATGAATGGTCTGGAGTATCAGTCTCAGAAATGACCCCTAGGCCCAGATTTCTTGGTTCTGTGATTTCCTTGTTTTTAATTGCTGAGTAGTGTTCCATTTTGTAAATCTACCACAATTTCTGTATCTATTCCTCGGTTTAGAGACATCTCGGTTGTTTTCAGGTTCTGGCTATTACAAATAAAGCTTCTGTAAGCACAGTTGAGCTAATGTCCTTGTTGAATGTTTGAGCATCTTTCAGATATATGCCTAAGCATGGTATAACTGGATCGTGAGGTAGCACTATTCCTAATTTTTGGAGAAAGCTCTAGATTGATTTCCAAAATGGTTGTACAAGCTTACATTTTCACCAGCAATGGAGCTGTAAATAATTCTTTAGAACTAAAAGTCAGATACATAAATGCAACATGGTCTCTCTTTGTTGTGAAGGCTATCTTGAAGGACTTAGTAATCCTCCTTTAGTCTCTCAGAAGTAATCACAAAAAAATCTGACCTTTAAATCATACAGTTCATTAAAATTTCATCCTTTCTTTAAAACACACAGTTCATTGAAATTATATGACTTAACGTAAGCTGTGAAGACACATAATAGAAGGTGTGTGTGACATAGTAGGAATGAATGATAAGAAATTCTTGCACAGAGTATACATGAGTAGAAACCCTAGTGAGCTATCTACTATTGTCTTTTTTTTTTTTTTTTTTAATGGGATCTGGTATGGTTAGTAACATATTCTCTTTCACTTCCCAGTGTATTTGCTTCTTCATTTTATCTGTCATTGTTTAAAGAGAGAATGTGCTTGTAATGTATTTAATTGGGATGAGGATACAGAGTATTTTGGATAATCAAAGCAGCCCTTCAGGTCTAATTCCCATTTCCCTTTATGTTCCTTTATTGCTTATTTATTACTTTGAACATGGTCTCTCTTTGTAGGGAAGCTGGCTTGAGGGTCTCAGTAATCCTGCTTCAGCTACTCAGCCTACCACTTCTTGCATTTTTATTTTATTTTATGGTGCTACATGTATCAGAATTATAGCATTTGCAGAGAATAGACAAAGAATAAGATTTTTATTCTGGGTAGAGTACAATAAAGATACCTTTTCTTGCCTTCCATGTCACAAAAACCTTTCTAAGAAAATTATCTATGAAATATTAATCTCTTTCTATAACTATCTTCAAGGTTTTACATTGAAAAAAAAAAAACCTCCTTACATAGAAAAAGTTGTTTTGTTATCTCCTAATCATTGATCAATCAAAATAGAATTCTACAAATGCAAATATATTTACAGTAGCCATTTAATAAATAAGTTTTTAATAGTAATTTTATCTAAAGACATGAAAGATCTGTGTAGTAAAGCCTACATAAATAATGATGAAGAATTTGAAAATGAACTCTAAGATTAAACATTCAGCTAGAGTGGCTAATCAATGAGCTGAACTGCCTGATTCAACTTCCCCTGCATACACATTTCGAATGTACAGCACTATGGCTTTTTACGTGGATACTAGGAATCCAACCTCAGGTCCTTATGTTTGGTAGCCGATACTTTACCAATTGAGCCATCTTTCTTGCCCCTTGTACTTTTTAAAAATGCAAAACATTACTGTAAATGCGATCAGGCATAAACCATGAATTTGTATATGTCTTTGTGTAAGAAAAATGTTTCTACTATCAAACAGCACAAAATCTTGTCTGCTGTTGATTAGTAACAGAGAAGTAGACAAGTTATTTCACAGAACTATAAAAAGTATAAAATGTCTTGAGCATTGGGCTGGACATCAAAGTAATAAGACATATGTATTTGGCATGTTATTCCCTGTCTTAGGGTTTCTATTGCTGTGATAGAACACCATGAGCAAAGCAAGTAAGGGAGGAAGGGGTTTATTTGGCTTACACTTCCATATCACTGTTCGTCATCAAAGGAAGTCAGGATAAGAATTTGAACAGGCCTGCTTATAATTAGATTTTATAGAGGCATTTCTTAATCAAGGTCTCCAACTCTTTGATGAATTTAGCTTGTGTCAAGTGGACAGAAAACTACCCAGCACACTTTCTCATTTAGTCCCTGATTAAATCAACCAAGCTATAACATAATACAATTACCATCTAAATGGTATACCCTACAATATTATTCCTTACAAAATATACTCAAAGGTTTTTCAGATGTCTCAGTATTACTGCATTTTAGATAATTATGTTTCCTCTATTATTTCTTCTTTTTACATCAAGTAATCTTAATATAACTGTGATTTTTCTTTTAGCTCTGCTGGAATAAATGTTTAATTTGCAGTAGTCCATTACCCACTCTGAGATTACTTTTCTGCTTTACTTCAATAACTTCTTAGTCATCAATCAAAATCTAGCTAGTATTTCCATGTATTGACAGCTAAAATCAAGTCTATATCAACTCTCAAAAGTAAGCATAAATCATTCAAATATGGATTGACTAGTATGAATTATTTTTAAGAAAATTGCTATGTGTTTGTTTTCTTCAGTGTTACATATATAAATAGAGGCGAGTTAAATTAAATTAAATCATAATTCCTTGAATTGTGTCTCTTAAACTACATATACACTCTACATATGAAATTTAGTCATGCATTTTTTAAAAGATGAATTTTGCTAAAAATCATTCAATCAAATATTTAGGATATTTTATCATCAATATGTTTTGAACTTAATGTTTTATAAACCCTAAATGTATTATTTTAGATAATATGTTATTTATTATATATGACACTATGAAAAAATTGTTATTAGTATATTGATATAATGTATTGTGATATAGAAATAATTGTAATTACTAAAAGATGAAGGAGTTAATCTTTTGTAACCTTCAACTTGTGGAATGGAAAAGCAATAGTTGTAGTCTGCAAAATTTTTCATTCTAGGTTCTTATATAGAATTATTTTTTTTTAATTTCTGTTTGACCTTATCTTATTTTTTATTCTAATTTTTATTACACACAAGAGATGTTTTATAATATCAATGTTCATTTGATTATTGGGCTGTAACTTCAGAAGCTTTATGCAGTTTATTAAATTTCACCTTGAAAGATAAAATTTATTATCAGCACTGTAGTGTAAAATAAACATCACTGTTTTTTGTTGTTTTTTTTTTTTGTCTCTTAAAATCTTTTATTGATTCTAGTTGGTACAAAATGATGACTTCGGAGGAAGAAGGATTTGAATCCTACTCTTTTTCAGTGCTAGGTTAAATACATGTTTATGATAATTGTAAAGAAGTCATAAAAAAGCAATGCTGTTTACAAATCCCCAGGATTCTCAAAATAGGCCACAAAGTAACTAAAAGAAACTGGAGAGAGAAGATAGGAAGCTCATTTCCTCAGTCGTTTGCAGAAAATGTCTAGGAAGGACATGCAGAGAATAGCTGTGTGTGTGTATGTGTTTCTCTCTTTAATGAGAATATTAGAACTTAGCTTAATGAATTAATTTAGCATTCTTTTCCACTACATTTTAAACATTTTCTATGTTGTTAATAAGCAGTACTATAAATATACTAAGAAACACAGATCTTAGTTTTTGAAAAGACATTTGTATGAGAATATTAAAACTTGTATGTAGATAAAAAAATAAGATGAATAGATATGTCAGAATTAGAACCTTAGAAAATGAAGAGAATTTGTAAGTTTTGGCTATTCTTGACCACCTTTAACAGAAAAAACGCCTTCATAATGTCGGTATTAATGTAGTATTGTAACAGTTCTCTTCTTTCTTAGCAATATATACGAACCATCTAGTGAATGTAAACTATTAGTTTCATATTGTTGTCAACTTTATGTAATTAAATCTTTACAGGAATTAGTACATGGGTATCAACTAATCTTTTTAACCCTACAAATATTAAAATTGGCACGGAGTAATTGAGCTATTACATGATTTTAAATGTATTTGCAATTTAGATTTAGATAAGTTTGCATGGGTGTATAATAATTTTAGACTGCAAAAATATTCTGCAATTTTATCCCTGCAAATCAAAAAGCAGTTACACAGATGTCATTTGACGTCTGTTTGACAAAGCAGATGTTTGACCTGGAGTCATGGCTGTCACACAGATGGTCCAGCCCAAGGTTGATTTCCGTAGCTCTTGTTGGCTGCTTTGTCCAACCAGTGCTTTACAATGATTCACTTGAAACTGACCCAGACACAAGTGGCTGTTTAAAAGGATAAACTAGTGTTTCCTGACTTTTGGGACATTGGCTTGTTGAAAACATGAGGCCCAGCTTTAAGGGAAGAAGCAACTTGTAGCAGCAAGATAACAAGATCATGTTTGTGTTACAAAACCTCGAAAGTATTTTATTTTCTTGAACAAGCTTTTTGAGGGTCTTGAATTTAAAAATATCTCTGAAAAAAAATGTGTATGTTGTCTTTATATTCCCACAAATATATGATAAAATTTCATACATTTAAATAAAAATTTTGACAGTTGCACCATAGAATGGACTATCAAAATTATTACCTGATTGTTTCTTCCTAATTTTGTTGTATTTATCTATTATAAATTAGGTATTTGTGAATTAATTCTGGTTTACTGAGAAAAAGGAAAATGATTTTTTAAATAAGCAAAGCAACATTTTAGTTTCTATTTTCTTAATATATTTGCATATATATAAATATATATATATTATATGAATCTTACATGTTTTATTATTCTTCATTTAATAAGAAACTTGACAGGTGTCAACACAGTTGTCAACTCAAATAGGATGAAATGTGAATTAAATCTGCATTAAAATCTAGAATTTCATTTAACTTTCTTGAAAGAAGTAGACTTAATTCATGAGTATTGCTCAAATTAAATTGTTCACACCATCTATGCCTTCTGTTTAATGTCTTGGTTTATGGACATATCATTTACATTCCAAAGAAACTGTAAGGAAGTTTCTGAATCAATATCTCATTGAAGGTATTTAGTATTTACTGGTGTGTTTACTCTAAGAACTCCACCCAATAAGCATTACAGTACAATATCCACAATATTTCATTCTGTCTCTTTATATTAAGTATTCACTAAGCAAAAGGTTTAACTTCTTCCAAACTTAAGCAAATAATTCACCAATTCAAAGAACTTAACCAATCCTGTTCTCTTTATATATGATTATATCTGTATTGTTAATTTGTTAACTTTAATGGTATTTTCTTCTTGATGGTGATTAAAAAACAATAATAGATAGAGTAGAATTTGTTAATATTAGCAATTTCTGAGTCTAAGTACTTGGTAAGAAGTCACATTATCCTTAAAGTTTTGTTTGGGACACTACACACATTAATACAGGTTTCATGAGAGTAAGCCTAATCTCTAGGTATACACATCTCAGAAATTACAACCGTTTTTTTTTTTTTTTTTTTTTTTTGTAAATAAGAAAGCTGTATTTATAAATGTATTGACAAAATACTTCCTGATTTCTTAATGTTAAGAGTTTTTGTTTCTTTTAGGTGATATATAATACTTTGTCTTAAATAAGTAAATGGATAGTAAGTTTTTTGTTAGTGACTTAAATGCCATTTTTCTTCTGAGAGTGTTAGAAATTTAATGATTAAACTTAATGAAAATTATACTGAACATCTACAGGTATATATAATAATGACACACATAGGAAGGAGAGAGGAACAGAGAGAGACACACAGAGTGACAGAGAGAAAGGGAAGGGAGGAAAGGAGAAGGGAGAAACCAAGGGAGGGAGGAAGGGAGAGAGAGAGACAAAGTGACAGAGGGAGATAGAGAGAGAGAGAGAAATGGCAGAGATTAAGGGAAGAAGGGAAGAAGGGTCAGAGAGAGAGTGAAAATTTAAGAAAAGTCTTTTGTCAAAACTTACCTAACCACAGGCAAAATGAAGTTACTATAGGGCTACATTTGGACACATAGACTATTTTATTACTATAGAGAGTAAAATTCATGAGCCCTGAACTGGGTTGGTTAGTAGCATGGTTCATGGATTCCACTACTGAGGAGCTGACCAGAATACAAAGCAATGGCTACAAATACAGTATAGGCTAAATATAAGCAGAGAATTACATATGCATAGAACTGAGACTTAGCAAGGACACAAAATGTATTGTACTCCATGAGGCAGAAAGATGGTTTTTAATAGCTTGTATCCTAGAGTCTCAGTGGAATGAATTTCACTTGAAGTTAGGACTCACAAGAAAATGTCATATGGGTAGTCTGTTAGTATATGGGCTTGTGATAGAAGTTTCAGCATTTAAATTTTAAAATGAAGTCTCCTGTATACATTTGTCTTAAAAATGTATTTGTCTATCTAAGTGAGGATTGATCATCTTACATTCGACGTAGGAGAAAACAAGTAACAGGACAAGAGCCTACCGCAGAGGCCCTCTGAAAGACTCTACCTAGCAGTGTTTCAGATCAGATACTAAGACTCATAACCAAACCTTCAGCACAGTGCAGGGAATCATATGAAAGAAGGAGGAGTCAGTATGACATGGAAAGGATAGAAGCTCCAGAAGGACCAAATATATCTGGGCACAGGGGTCTTTTCTGAGACTGATACTCCACCAAAGACCATGTATGGATATAACCTAGAGCCTCTGTTTAGATGTAGCCAATGGTAACTCAGTAACCAATTGGTTTCCCATAGTAAGGGGCACAGGGACTATTTATGACAGGAACTCAATGGCAGGCTCTTTGCCCTCTCCATCCCGTCCCCCCCCCCCCAAGGGAAGATCAGTCCTGCTAGGCCACAAGAAGGACTTTGCAGCCAGTCTTGAAGATACCTGATAAACCAGGGTCAGATGAAAGGGGAGGAGGTCCTCCCCAATCAGTGGATTTGGAAAGGGGCAGGGAGGAGATGTGGGAGGGATGGTGGGATTGGGAGGGAATGAGGGAACAGGATACAGCTGGGATACAGAGTTAATATAATGTAACTAATAATAAAAATTAAAAAATCAAAAAAATAAATAAAATATATTTGTATTCTGTATCCATCAACAACATTAGTAAATGATAAGGCATTGCTATAGTGACATCTGTGTATTGACAAGATATAAGTAAAAGTAACCTGAGCTCATAAAATTGTGCACTGAGGAAAAATATGTTCTACTTTGGCAAACCACAAGAAGTTCATTGAAAATATAAATGCCTGCTGCAGTTTTTTTTTTTTATGGCATTCTTCATTGAGGAACAACTAGGTTGTTTCCAGATTCTGGCTATTACAAATAAAGCTGCTATGAACACAGCTGACCAAATGCCCTTGTTGAATGGTGAGGCATCTTTCAGATATAGCCCAGGAGTGATAGAGAAATTATGGCACATTTACACAACGGAATACTACTCAGCTATTAAAAACAAGGAACTCATGAAATTTGCAAGCAAAGAAATTGAACTAGAAAAGATCATCCTGAGTGAGGTGACCCAGAAACAGAAAGACAGGCAAGGCATACACTCACTTATACGCAGATGTTAGCCGGAAAATATAGGATAGCCATACAAAAAGCTACAGACCTAAAAAGCTAAACAACTGGGGAGGATGCTTAAATCTCACTCAGGATGGCAAGCAGGAGAGACACCAGCAACGGTGGAAGAGAGAGAAGAGGATGGGAGCCTACTGTAGAGGGTCCTCTGAAAGCCTCCAACCAACAGGGGATCAAAGCAGATGCTGAGACCCACAACCAACTTTGGACAGAGTGCAGCTCCTGAGACTTACGGAAGAAAGGAGAGATAGAAGGACATGGAGGGGACAGGAGCCTCACAAGAAAACCAACAAAGCTAAAACACTGGAGCCCAGGGAGTCTTGCAGAGACTGATGCACCAACCAAGGACTATGCTTGGAGGGGACCCAGAAGTCCTGCTCAGATGTAAACTATTGGCAGCTCTATGTGAACTCCTAAGTAAGGGGAGCAGGAGTTGTCTCTGTCATGAACTCTGTTGCCAGCTCTTTGATCACTTACCTCTGGCCATATGGCCTTGCCAAGCCACAGAAGAAGAGGATCCATGCAGTCTTGATTAAACTTGATAAGCTATGGGCAGATGGCAGAGGAGAACTCTCCTTTTCAGTGGACTAAGGGAAGAGGTTAGAGGTGAGAGGGAAGGGAGGGTGGGACTGGGAGGAGTTAAGGGAGGGGGCTTCAATCAGCATATGTAATGAATAAACTATAAAAAATAAAAATAAAAGAGATAGGCTAAACTCAGAGCCTGCAGGAAACCAGAAACTGTTCCCAGCAGGGTATAGAAGCAGATGCTGGGGCTCATAACCAAACTTTGGCCAGAGTGCAGAAAATCATATTAAAGAAGAGTGAGATAGAAAGACCTAGAGGTGACAGGAGCTCCACAAGGAGAGCTACAGAGCCAAAAATCTGGGACCAGGGGTCTTTTCTGAGACTGATACTCCAGCCAAGGTCCATGCCTGGAGATAATCTAGAACCCCTGTGCAGATGTAGTTCATGGCATCTCAGTGTTCAAGTGGGTTCCCTAGTAAGGGCAATAGGGGCTGTCTCTGACATTAACTCAGTGACTGGCTCTTTGATCACCTTGCCCTGAGGGAAGGAGGGGAGCCTTTCCAGGCCACAGAGGAAGACAATGCAGCCAGCCATGTTGAGACCTGATAGGCTAGGGTCAGAGGGAAGGGGAGGAGGATCTTCTCTATCACTATACTGGGGGAGTGGCAGGGAGAAGAGGGAGGGGGTAGGATTGAGAGGGGGCAAGGGATAGAACTACAGCTGGGATACAAAGTGAATAAATTGTAATAAATAAAAAAAATAAATACTGGAAAAAATAAAAATAAATAAAATTAAATTAAAAAATAAAGTTAAATTAAAAAGATTTTTAAAGGCATTCTTGAGATTTTACAAAGTATGCTTGTTTTTCAAACTGCCTCTAACTTCTTCTGTCTAAGATTTCTGTGCCTTCTACATAAGCAGCCCCAAACAGACCGCTATGCTGGCTACATACAACTCTAAATTGCATGTAGGTCCATCTAATACAGATTTTCATGTTTTAATTTCTTTTTCTACTTCCACGTTTTTGGTCATTTGTCTGGGCTTCATACTATGTGCAGACAAGGCTTGACTGCTGGGTTTACCACTGGGTCTGCCATGTTGAACAAGATGCCTACTACAGAGAGGAAAGTCATCAAGAGACTGTTGAACTGAATTAACTGTCTACCCAAACGCCTGTCTGTGGGAGGTTGAGATAATAGGTTCTGGGTCCTTTGGTTTCTGATGTTTGCAGCTAATACATGGGTAGAAATTGAAGACAAGCAGAATCGCTAGTGAAGACCTCCTTTAAATAGCTTGTCTCTCTTGCCAGATGTTTGAAAATGGCCTAAAGCAGGTGCTAAATAGAAAATGATAACATCTGTTGACTCAATTAGAATGAGTTTAAGATCGTTTAACATCTTTGAACCTCAGTTTCAACTCTTACAGAATTTGAGATGAGTGAAAACAATCTGTAAAGTCCCTTCAAGTTTTATAATTCTACAGGGTTTTTGTAATGACTGACTTCTACACCATGACTAGATATATTCACATAATCCAATTTATTTGCACAGCCTGAGAGATATTCTGTGTGAACCTAAATATAGATGTCATTAGAATCACAGGTTATGAGTTTAGATATGCTTAGTTCAATATCCAGAGGCTTTAATGCATGAATTCTCTATGGGAATTAATATATATATACCATAATATAAATATAAATATATATATATTCCATAGCAAAGCACAGAGTATTGAGATCACAAATGAGAACTTACCACTTGTACATTTTAAACAAATATCATTTAAATAATTTGCTCTGTACTGGACATCACACTCCTTTAAAAACACAGACTCCCTAATTCTTTGGCTCAAATACTGCTCCTTAGATTGTCTCTAATGCCTTATCCTTATTTGAGATTCTCATGTTTGAAAATCACTATTTACTTAAGATACTGTCTCTAAAATCCCCATTCATATCCTTCAGAATAAATTTTCTCCACTAATATTAATGTTTTATGTGTATTGGGTTTAAAATAATTATAATGTTATCATTTAGTTTGCAAATTATCTGTTAACTATTGCAATCTACATTTATATTAATACAGAAATGTAACTACATAAAATTATAAACTTGAATATGTAGCCGTATTTCGGCTCTTTTTATTCAAGATGGTCAATCTATACAAATACACGTATTTGACTATAGGACTATACAAGTTCCATGCATTAAAACTAGATTATTTCAATTGATGTGCTTTTCATACGTATTTATTACTGATTCATAAGCTTCTTTTCTTCCACCAAATGAGTTTTACTATGATATTTGCTGATAGTTGATAATGTTGGATCTTAGATACACATACACTTCCAAAACCATAGTATCAATTTTCATGATGATAATTTTAAGTATAGATTCCTACAGATGTATGAGTTTGTAAGAGTTTGCCAATATCCTTGCTGCAAAATTGCATTTAAATTGTATTCCTGTCGGAGCATTTGTACATAAAATTTAGATTGTCTCTTGGTGTTAGCCAATGCCAAGTTAAACTTCAGTTTTCTAACAAAACTTATCTCTGGAGATTTTTCATATATTTAAATATTTACTGAGAAATATAGGGATTAGATAAACTTCAAAGAAAGATACAAAAATAATTTCCTTCATGAAAAAGAGAAACAAGTGGATGCACCCACACTGCCTGCTTGACTCTGCTAGCTATTTTCATCCTTAGTTCAGAATTCAACCTACGGAAAATATTGCTCACAGTGGACTGTCATTTATATATGAATTAACAAGTGAGACATTTCCGCACATAAATATCCAAAGGGCAGCTTTGATCTAGTGGTTTCAAATTCAAACAATTTTTTTTCTTTTTTTAAAATTTTTATTATTAATTACACTTTATTAACTCTGTATCTCAGCTGTATCCCGCTCCCTCATTCCCTCCTTCCCTCATCTCCTCCCTGCTCCTTTCCAAGTCCACTGATTGAGGAGGCTCTCCTCCCCTTTCATCTGACCCTGTCTTATCAGGTATCTTCAGGACTGGCTGCAAAGTCCTCCTCTGTGGCCTAGCAGGACTGCTCCTCCCTTGGAGGGTGGGGAAGTCAAAAAGCTTGCTATTGAGTTCCTTTCAGAAATAGTCACTGTTCCCCTTACTAGGGAAAAATATTGGTTACTGAGTTACCACAGGCTACATCTGAACAGAGGTTCTAGGTTATATCCATTCATGGTCCTTGGTGGAGTATCAGTCTCAGAAAAGACCCCTGTGCCCAGATATATTTGGTCCTTCTGGAGCTCCTATCCTTTCCACGTCATACAAACTCCCCCTTCTTTCATATGATTCCCTGCACTGTGCTGAAGGTTTGGTTATGAGTCTTAGTATCTGCTTTGATACACTGCTAGGTAGAGTCTCTCAGGGGCCCTCTGCGGTAGGCCCCTGTCCTGTTACTTGTTTTCTCCTATGTCCAATGCACATCACATTTGTGTTTCTAAGTGAAGATTGATCACCTTACCACAGGTCTTCTTTCTTTTTTATCTTCTTTAGGTGTATAGATTTCATTATGTTTATCATATCTTATAGGTCTATATAAGTGAGTGTATACCATGTGTGTCTTTCTCCTTCTGGGATACTTGACTTAGAATGATCTTTTTTAGATCCCACCATTTGCTTGCAATTTTCATGATTTCCACATTTTTGATTGCCGCGTAGTATTCCATTGTGTAAAAATACCACACAACTTCTGTATCCATTCCTCCGTTGATGGACATCTGGGTTGTTTCCAGGTTCTGGCTATTAAAAATAAAGCTGCTACAAACATGGTAGAGCAAATGTCCTTGTTGTGTACTTGAGCAAATTTTGGGTATATGCCTAGCAGTGGTATAGCTGGGTCTTGAGAAAGCACTATTCCTAATTGTCTGAGAAAGCACCAGACTGACTTCCAAAGTGGTTGTACCAGTTTACATTCCCACCAGCAATGGAGGAGGGTTCCCCTTTCTCCACAACCTCTCCAGCATGTGTTGTCATGTGAGTTTTTTATTTTAGCCATTTTGATGGGTGTAAGGTGAAATCTCAGGGTTGTTCAAACTATTTTTTATGTGACTCTAGATTACAAAAAATAAAGACAGATTTTTAGGTTCTGTTGCTTTTCTATTGGAACTCCAGTCCCCTCCAGGTGTTTCTATTTTCCCCTTTCTTTCATAAGATTTCCTGTATTCTGCCTAAATTTTGGCTATGAGTCTCAGCATCTGCTTTAATAACATCCTGGATAGAGTCTTTTAGAGGCCCTTTGTGGTAGGCTCCTGTCCTGTTCCATGTTTTCTCCCTCTTTCAATGTCTTTCCCATTTGCTTTTCTGAGTGAGGATTGATCATCTTACCCAGGGTCCTCCTTCTTGCTTAGCTTCTTTAGGTGTACAGATTTTAGTATGACTATCCTATATTATATGTCTAATATCCACTTATAAGTGAGTATATACCATGTATGTCTTTCTGCTTCTAGGATACCTCATTCAGAATGATCTTTTCTAGATTTCACCATTTGCCTGCTAATTTATTTCCTTGTTTTTAATAGCCGAGTAGTATTTCTTTGTGTAAATATACCACAAATTAAGTATCCATTCCTCAGTTGAGAAACATTTGGGTTGTTTCCATGTTCTGGCTATGATGAATAAAGCTGCTATGAGCATAGCTGAGCACATATCCTTGTTGTATACATGAGCATATTTTGGATAGATGGCCACGAGTGGTGGTATAGATGAATCTTGGGTTCCTCTTTCTCCACATCTTCTCAAGCATGTGTTGTCACTTGAGTTTTTGATTTTAGCAATTCTGATGGGTATAATTCAAAACCTCAGGGTCATTTTGATTTGCATTTCCCTGATGCTCAAGGATGTTGAAGATTTCTTTATGTGTTTCTCTGCCATTTGATATTACTTTATTGAGATTTCTCTGTTTACCTCCATACCCCATTTTTTGATTGGATTACTTCTGAGACTGATACTCCAACCAAGGACCATTCATGGAGATAACCTAGAGCACCTGCACAAATGTAGACCAAGACAGCTCAGTCTTCAAGTGGGTTCCTGGTAAGGGAAACAAGGATTGTCTCTGACATGAACTCAGTGGCTGGCTCTTTGATCATCTCCCCCAGGTGATGATGGTCCGGGTGGAAACCTTACCAGGTTACAGAGAAAGACATTGCAGCCACTCCTGATGAGACTTAATAGGCTAGGGTTAGATGGAAGGGGAGGAAGACCTCTCTCTCCAGTGGACTGAGGAAAGGGTATGGGAGGAGAAGAAGGAGGGAGGGCAGGATTGGGAGGGGATGAGGGTTGGGCCTACAGATAAGATAAAAAAGTGAATAATAATAAATAAATAATATAAATAAATAAATTTAAAAATTAAATAAGTTTAATTTAAAAATAATTTTAAAAATAAATTTAAAAATTAAAAAAGACTCAAATTAAGCCATCATAATCTACCTTTTGTTAATTTGACACATAAACACATCATTTTAAACCAAACTTTCTATTTTTTGCCCAATGTCTCATAATGTGAAATGTAGAACACATTTAAAAGTCTTTGCAAAGCCCTATTAAATATCCAGCACAACTTTCTCTTTCTTTTTACATATATTACAGACACACACATATATATACATACATATACAATATGTACATACATATTTATACTTGTATGTGTGTGTGTGTCTATGTGTGTGTGTGTAAAATTCTCAGCTGTTTTCATTCTTAGTTTGGCATTCAACCTAAGGAATAGCACTGCTCACAGTGTGCTGCTATTCATAGATAAATTAACAAATGAGATATTTCCCCACATAGATATTTAAAGGTCAATATTGACCTTGTGGTTTAAAATTGAAACTGTCTTTTCATGTGATTATAGATTATAACAAATAAAAATAAATATATCTTTATATATAATATATTATATAACATATATATAACGTGTGTGTGTATGTGTGTGTGTGTGTGTGTGTGTGTGTGTGTGTGGCCATTATTGAAAAGAGAGAAAGTATAAGTGTGGGAAGCCAAAAGAAAAAAAAAAAAAGATGTGATCATATAAAAAACAAAGAATATATTTTTTAAAAAATTCAATGTCTTTTAATTTTGTACATTATGTAACTATAAAATAAAAAAGATTTCATATAATTCTTATTCTTTAGTTTAAGAAACGAGGCATATTAACAATCAAACTTAAACAAAACCACAATTTAGTCAGGGAACTCAAATCCTATAGCTTATAATGTCTCATGTCTGGGAATGATACATATACAGATTGAAAAAGACTTGAAACTGAAAAGCTTCTTTAAAGCAAAGGACACCGTCATCAAAACAAAACGACTGCCTACAGACTGGGAAAGAATCTTCACCAACCCTTTTTTCTGACAGAGGGCTAATATCCAGTATATATAAAGAACTTAAGAAGCTGAAAAGCAGCAAACCAAGTAATCCAATTAAAAAATGGGGAACAGAGCTAAGCAGAGAACTCTCTGTAAAGGAATATCGAATGGCAGAGAAACACTTAAAGAAATGCTACACCTCATTAACCATTAGGGAAATGCAAATCAAAACGACCCTGAGATTTCACCTTACACCCATTAGAATGGCCAAGATGAAAAACTCAAGTGACAAAACATGCTGGAGAGGTTGTGGAAAAAGAGTAACCCTCCTCCATTGCTGGTGGGAATGTAAACTGGTACAACCACTCTTGAAATCAATCTGGCGCTTTCTCAGACTACTAGGAATAGCGCTTCCTCAAGATCCAGCCATACCACTCCTAGGCATATATCTAAAACAGGCTCAAGTACACAATAAGGACATTTGCTCAACCATGTTTGTAGCAGCTTTATTTGTAATAGCTAGAAGCTGGAAAAAGCCCAGATGCCTCTCAACTGAAGAATGGATGCAGAAATTGTGGTACATCTACACAATAGAGTATCACACAGCAATGAAAAATAAGAAAATCGTGAAATTTGGAAGTAAATGGTGGGACCTGGAAAGAATCATCCTGAGTGAGCTGTCCCAGAAGCAGAAAGACACACACAGTATATACTCACTCATATAGACATATAACATAGGATAAACCAACTAAAAACTGTACATCTAAAGAAAGTAATCAAGAGAGAAGACCCTGACTAAAATGCTCAATCCCCATCCTGAAAGGCAAAGAGGATGGACATCAGAAGAAGAAGAAAACCTGCCACAGAGGGCCTGTGAAAGCCTCTGTCCTGCAGACTATCAAAGCAGACACTGAGACTTATGGCCAACTGTTGGGCAGAGTACATGTAATCTAATGTAAGAAGTGGGAAATAGTAAGAGCTGGAGAGGACAGGAACCCCACAAGGAGAGCAACAGAACCAGAAAATTTGAACACAGGGAACTTCCCAGAGACTCATACTTCAACCAAGGACTATTCACGGAGATAACCTAGAACCCCTGCACAGATGTAGCACATGACAATTAAGTGTCCAAGTGGGTTACATAGTAATGGGAAGAGGGACTGCCTCTGACATAATCTGATTGGCCTGCTCTTTGATCACCTCCCCCTGAGGGGGGAGCAGCCTTACCAGGCCACAGAAGATGACAATGCAGACACTCCTGATATGATTTGATAGACTAAGATCAGAAGGAATGAGAGGAGGACCTCCCTTATCAGTGGTCTTGGAGAGGCGCATGCGTGAAGAAGAGGGAAGAAGGGTGGGACCTGGAGGGGAGGAGGGAAGGGCTAATGGGGGGATACAAAGTGAATAAAGTGTAATTAATAAAAGAAAAGTGATGTGTATATATATATATATAAAGGAAAAGGACTTGTACAGCCTTTTTTCCAGTTCTGCCTCTGTAGAACTAGAGCTTTTTTCATAAGTCAAATACTCTCCATAAAAACAACTCTCCTGTCTAACAGTTCTGGTGTCTACTATATCCAGATGTCTATCCTGCTTTTGAGGAGTCTCAGAGGCTCTGCTCAGCGACTCTTAAAATATTTCAAAGTGCCAAGCCTTAGTTTCCTCCATAATCCTCTCAAACTTACATGTTTTGTGTTTGGAACCAGTACCACATGGACAATGCTTAACACATTGCCATGGTGTACCTCAAGATGTAGCCTAGCCTTTTTAGACAACAGCTTTTGTATGTTGACCTAAGGATAGAAGTTCCTGTTGTGTGGATGAAGCACAGATTTCACCTCAGTGGTATTGATTGCTTTGGTAATCACAGCTCTTTCTTCTTCCCTGGTATGGTGAGAACTATGGATCCATTGTCAAAATATCACATGAATAATCCTTAGCCTAATTTCACATAAAAACTTTGCTTCTCTCTGAAACCTCATAAGCCAAGCCTGAACAGTTTCTGTCAGTGTTCTTATTTTTCAAGCTACCACTAGAATGGTTCATTAAACTCTGAACACTTAATAGCTATTTCACCTTAAAGTTTCAAAGTCTTCCAAAGACTCAAAATCAAAACTGGCCTGGCTCCTCACAGGAACAACCTTACTTCATGGAACCAATTTCATGTTAAGTTTCATTTCTACTGGTGTGTCAAACACCTTTAAAAAAGGTAGATATTTTGTATTTGGCTTATTTTGGGAAAGTTAAGGCTCAAACTCAGTTAATTACTTGATACCCACAGTCAAGACCAGAGAGAAAAATAAGTGTATCCAAATTACATCTTTAGGAATTTTCTTCACTTATATTGAATTTAGGGCCCACAATAAGGAATGATATCTCCCATAGAAGGCTGGGTCCTTTCACATAACAAGACAATCCCTTATAGTGAAGCCCACAGGACAAAGTTACCTAGACAGTTCATTAATTGAAGCACTCTTCTCAAGTGATTTTAGATTTTTGAAAGTTGATGTGTATACACTAGCAAATGAAAATTTAGTTACTTCTAATAGAGTGTCACTGGGGAAACAAATGACTCTTCTTTTTTTCTTAATTTGTATTTATTTTATATTTTGTGCATTGATATTTTCCCTGTGTGTATATCTGTATGAAGGTTCTCATCCATTGGAACTGGATGAAGTTATAGACTATCATGAGCTAGGTGCTCATAATGGAACCCAGGTCCTGTGGAAGAGGAGACAGAGTGATTAACCACTAAGCCATCTCTCCAGGCCAAGTAATGACTCTTAAAAATAGGTTGCATAGGGGAGGTCCTGCTCCTCTTCCATCTGACCCTAGTCTATCAGGTCTCATCAGGACTGACTGCATTGTTTTCCTCTGTGGCCTGGTAAGGCTGCTCCCCCAACCCCCATGGGGAGGTGATCAAAGAGCCAGCCACTGAATTCATGTCAGAGACAGCCACTATTCCCCTTACTGGGGAAAGAGCACAGAGGAGAAAAGGGAGTATGGGTAGGATTGGGAGGGGATGAAAGAGGAGGCTACAGGTGGGATACAAAGTGAATAAATTATAATAAATAAAAAAGAAAAGAAAAAAGAAAAATACAAATAAAATATCTCTGAAGTACAAAAAACAAAAAACAAAAAAAAAAAAAAACAAAAGTAGACTGAGTGGCAAAGAGGAAATGAATTTGATGACAGTTATGGAGTTTCCTGTCTCAAACAAAAGAGCTCTTATCTTTAAAAAAATTTATCTTATTATTTTAACAAATATATTCACTTAATATATACTATATATTCTCTTCTTAATACACACATGTACATACATACATACACACACACATATGCGCACACACACACACACAAATGTTTGCATGCAATCACGTGTGTGTGTGTGTGTGTGTGTGTGTGTGTGTGTGTGTGTGTGTGTG
>NW_026596079.1:28376801-28407203 GCF_907164565.1 Psammomys obesus | reverse complement strand
GTGTGTGTGTGTGTGTGTGTGTGTGTGTGTGTGTGTGTGTGTGTGTGTTATGGCTTCCAGTTTAGCGTTTTTGGATTCCTGAGTATAGGATCAAATGTTTATCTATTTCTTGTGCCTTCTCTTGGGCTCTATTCTTTCTGTGTGTTTGTTTTGCCCGATTCTGTTGTGTTTTTTTTTTTCCATTTTAGTGTTTTATTTTACCATTACCCCTTAGAAGTCTCTTTGTTTTCTAATCAAAGAATAAAAGGTGACGGATCCAGATGGGAGGGAAGGTAAGGAGGAACTGAGGAATAGAGGAATGGGAAACTGTAATCAGATTATAATGCGTGAGTAAAATTCTTTTCAATAAAAGAAGTTTGACATAACTATCACGGTCATTGTCAAAGATGGTAATTAATGGTTCTGTTATATTTGCTTGGAAGTATGAATCAATTATCTCGATTGATACTGAAGATCATAATGTAATATGAAATCTAAGTAAGCCTAAAGTGAGATCTAGTACATTCCTTTCCAGTAAACTTTCATGTAATGATAATTCTGCCAGGTCTGTAGGGTACATTTTAAATAACACACACATCACAGATTGGCAATAAAAGTTAAATGTGAACATGTGAAGTTTGCACCTCTCATCTGGTTAAAAAATATACTCCTTATCAAATTCCTTTCATCCGTAGAGTAGGAGTACTGCTCAGTGAAATGCAGAACAACGTTTAAGGTGGTACAATACCTGGCCTTCACTATGGTCTTTGGTCACCCATAAGGGACATTTATTGGCTCATTGGCTGTTTTAGAAACATTATTCTCATAAAAAAAATGAACTCAAACTAAAAGGAGAAAGTCTCTGAGTGATTTTATTGTAAGTGTTCCTCCCATAAATGTGTTTCCAACTGCAACAGATTTAATGTTTCATAACATTATGCTTTTATGTAGGTGGAACACTTCATTTTCATCTTTTCATTTTCTGCCCTAGAAATATTTTTTAAAGTTAAAGGCAAATTAGATTTTGAATATCCTGGTAATTAATATTTTCAGTTAAACTTGTTGTAATATTTGCAGGCTTAACTTCATGTTTTAATAAGATAAGTTGCATAAGATATGTAGAAATCAATAATTTAGTTATGCAAATCAATAAATGATACCATTTGAAATGAAATGACTGTTAATTGATAACCCATAGTAGAGCAAGCTATGCAATAGTAATTATTCAGTTGATAATTGCACAGATAATTTTGGTCATATAGTTCTGATTTATTTTTGTAGTGTATTATGGTTGAAAACATGACATATATGAAGTAATCTTTAGATTTCTTTACATGAGTATGCATTTATAGAGTAAAATATGAATTCAAGGCATCCCCATGTGGATTTCTAAACAAAATATAAATTATCATTGATATTGAGTTTATAATAATTTAAAAGATAAAATAGAAAAAACATTTTACTCAAAAGAAAGCCTTAATTAAGAAAACTAAAACAAATACTGAATGGATTAACAAAAATAAAGCAAGCCTTAATATGACAGGATAAGATATTAGATATTCACTCTATGGAATATGTGATTAAGTGTTGGGAACAAAGCCCTGGGACCCTTCCTAAGGGCCTGACCTGCCAGATAAGCACCGGGCGCCAGCAGGCCATAGCTTCTTACGACCCATTGTTCCCGAAACTGTTTGCTTTGGGACACATTGGTGACCACCGATGTGACCACCGATGTTATCTTCGGGCCTTGTAACTCTTTAACCCACCTTCTTAGCCTTGGGAACTTCCCACCAAGGGTCTTGGTATTTTTCCACTACTACTTCCCTTTCTCGCCCCTCTCCCCCACCCTGCCAAAACCACGTTTTAAAAGAAATGCCAAAGTTCAATAAAGCTGACACTTGACCGGCAACCGTCTGCTTGTGTCCTTTCTCTCTCTCCCCCATCTTTTTCAGGATTGACCCCCTTCGCCCCCACGAATAACTGAGTCCCGCGGGGCGGGACAATTAAGCATAAGAATATCAATTAAGAGGCAGGCAAGAACCTAAGGCTGAAGAGATGGCTCAGCAATTAAGATCACGTACTGACCTAACTGAAAACACAAGTTCAATTCCCAGCACCCACATCAGGAAGCTTACAACCAACTGTGAGGCTCCATAGACCTCTCTTTTGGCCTCTGAAAGTACTGCAGTCTTATGCACCAAAATCATATCAGCCACATGTTACACACAATAAAAAATTAACAACTGTGGTGCTCTGCTACCTAAGGTTGAAGTTGTTCATCTCCAGATAGCCAATTATTTGCACTTGGTCTATAATGATAAACTCCCTTTTCTCAAAGGGCTTCTAAGAGTTTCCCTTGATCAAAGTTGTTCTCAGGTCTTGCAAAGGAATGTCACCTAGTAGGCAGGGCAGATTATAGGCCAGGCCCTTCCCTGAAAAGGGAGCAGCTCTAGCAAGCATCTAGAAATTCCTAGAAATGCCCCCACCCCCACATAGAATAATTAAGTGTTGCCTTTTCCTTCTTGTGATAGGATCATTAAGTATCCCTGACACCTTGGCCCTGGAAAATCAAATATATTCACTCTCAAAATCCCTCTGTCTGCCTAGGGTTTATATTGCCTTTGATTTCACATGAATAAGGGTTGCTGGTTTTTCACTTCAGACCTACAAGATATGATAAACATAATGAAATCTACACACCTAAAGAAGATAATCAAGAAAGTGGACATGGGTGAATCCTCATTTAGAAAGACAAATGGGATGTGCATTGAATGTATGACAGGAGTCTACCACAAAAGGCATCTGAAAAACTCTACCTAGCAGTGTTTCAAAGCAGACACTAAGACTCATAACCAAACCTTGGCAGAGTGCAGGGAATCATATGAAAGAAGGGGAGTTAGTATGATATGGAAAGGATAGGAGCTCTACAAGGACCAAACATATTTGGGCACAGGGTCTTTTCTGAGCCTGACACTCAACCAAGGACCATCTATGGATATAACCTAGAACTTCTGCTTGGATGTGGCCCATGGTAGCTCAGTAACCAAGTAGTTTTCCAAAGTAAGGGGAACAAGGACTATTTCTAACAGGATCTCAAGGGCAGGCTCTTTGACCCCTCCCCACCCCCAGGGGAAGAGCAGTTCTGTTAGGCCACAGAGAAGGACTTTGCAGCCAGCCTTGAAGATACCTGATAAAACAGGGTCAAATGAAAGGGGAAGAGGTCCTCCCCTATCAGTGGACTTGGAAAGGGGCAGGGAGGAGACCAGGGAGGGAATTGGGGAGGGGGAGGGAATGAGGGAGCGGGATACAGCTGGGACACAGAGTTAACAAATTGTAACTAAAAAGAAAAATAAAAATTAAAAAAAAAAAAAAGATTGTCTGAGATTCTTCATTTATCCTCCACTGGGTCTCATTTCACGGGACCTGTCCTTGGCCCTTTGTCTCAGCTGCAAGCTGTTCAGGCATGGGCCTTGTTGTGCACATCTATGCTGTTCAGCACAGCAGCTAGACCAAGAGCTGTAACACTTTGGTATCCCATAGGCTTTGGAAAGCCGGAGCTTCCACTGCCACAGGCAACCTCATGCTAAAAGAGCTAAACCACACTCTCGAAAACCTTTTCCTTACCTTGGCTTAGCCCAGGGACCTCACTCTAAGGTGCTCTGCTGACCCTAAAGGAAAAGGAAACCCCATTCTGCATCCAGAAGCCTAGTTCCAGGACTCCAGCCAGAATCCAGAACCCCATCAAATGAAGAAAGACACATAATAAAATCTTTAAAAACAAATGTTTGGATATAAGATCTTTTAAAAGTGTGATATAAAAGGAACAAAAAAAAATACTTTGAAAATAAATAAACTTGAAAATTTTTTAAATGCTACTGTTTATTAACTAATAAAAGAAAATACACAGTAAATTACAGAAAACTTTTAAAAAGTTATAATGCTTGTTGAAGAATAGTAATTTTTTTCCAGAATATGTACCAATTGAGAGCATATACACAATTAACAACAAAAGAACCGCTATAGAAGCAAAAGGTAAGTGATAGTAAAAGTCATGATCATTTTTTTAAATACAGGATTGAATATATTTTTTAAATATATTCTAAGACGCCTTGCAGTCATATGTACCAAAGGCTTTGGGTTTGTGGCAATTGACTCAGTCGATGGAGTGTTGAGATTGAAGGTGTGCTCCAAAAACCCTCTATTATCACTGACTGACAAAAGAAAAAGCACTGAAGAAAACATAAATCTTGTAGACTAAAGAGGCTGGCTCTCATCTGATCTTTTCAGTCAGTACAAATACATCAGACTTATGTTTCATAAAAGAATAGAACACCACCATTCCAAGAGCCCTTTCAGGATTTTCTATACCAGTTCCCAATATTATTCACTACAAGCAGAAGTGAAAAGGACCAGTTAATACCAGAAACTAAACATTGTTTTCCTTAAAAAGAATCCTTGTTCAGTTAGTATCCAAGCGGGTCCCTAGTAAGAGGAAGAGGGACTGTCTCTTATATGAACTAAGTGGTAGGCTCTTTGATCCCCTCCCCCATGAGGGGGAAGCAGCCTTGCCAAGGCCACAGAGGAGGACAATGCATCCAGTACTGACAAGACCTGATAAGCTAAAGTCAGATGGAATGGGGAGGGCCTCTGCTATCAGTGGACTTGGAGAGGGGAATAGGAGGAGATGAGGGAGGGAGGATGGGATTGGGAGGGAATGAGGGAGGGGGTTACAGCTGGGATACAAAGTGAATAAACTGTAATTAATATGAAAAATAAAAATTTAATTAAAAAAACACCTGGAGCTTTACCATTACAAATAAGCATACCTTGTCTTTCTTTTATATATTTACTGTTGTCTACTTTTGAAACTTTTTGCCTTAAGAAAGTCCTTGGAAATAAATTTCAGGAAGAATATAGTTAACATAATTCCTCAGAACACATGTAGAAATCTGAGAAACTTGTAAAGAATCGCCTTCCAGTCTTAGCCACACCTCATTTTTTTGTGATTCCTTGGCTTCTGGAGAATTTTCCCTCGAGTGCACTGCTAGTCAACCTGTCAAATTAATCTTAGTGACAGACACTGGCATCAGATCTATTCAATGTGTGCCATGTAGAATTTAATTAAGGCCACAAATAAAGGACTCTAAGCAGAAGGATGCTGTCAAGCTACAGAATTGATATCAGTCATGCTTGTTAGGAGCGCAGATGAGCAAAGACGCTTAAGCATCATGTCCTTGATAAACAAGTATCATCCTCCTTCAAGGTGTGAGCGACTAGAAGTAGCAGTTTTCATGGGAGACAAGATCTCTCTCTATACCTAGGTTCGTTCCCTCTGTTCATCATTTGCACGATTAAGTGCAATGTTTTCAAGTATGCAGTTCTGCGTTTGAAATACTCGGACAACTATCAGGAAAGATTATTGGGAAGATAAATGAAAATAATAGCTAGAGAAGATTAATTTTTGAGATACTAACTTATATCGTTTATTTTTTCCTCTGAGTACCTTGTTTTTACTCTATGTTCCAATAATTAATACTTTTTGAGACCATCTATGAAATGTGACCCAAAAAGAAAAACATATATATATATGTTTTTTAAGTCAAACTTTTCTTAAGTCAAACAAGACAAAAAGCATTCTCTTAAAAATTCTGGCAAAAGTAGAAAGAATTAAAGTTACTGTTGCTTTCAGTGACAACAAGGATAGAAAAAAAAGTAACTTTCCATTTACACTTGAGTCTTCAGTTTCATATAGATAAATAAAAATACCATCTAGATCCACAACCTTTGAAGGAAAATGTGAAAATGATAACAGCTATGTGATGACAAAATATCCCTTCAGAAATGGTTTTTCAAAATAAATTTGTGGGTTATAAACTGGTAAAGAAAAATATAAATTATACTGAATATATATATATATGTCAGCATTCTAGTCAACTCTAAAAATTTTTTTATAAATTTAGTTTATGGGAATGTCTATAAGTTTGGCAAAACAAGCAAACTACAAATGTCTTTAATTTAGAAAGCCAAGTTGCAAAACAGGGGTAAAAACAACAGGTTTCCATAGAGGAAAACATTTTTTAAATCTCTTAATAAAACAGGCTTCATCCAAGACACAAAGGGTTCAAAATTCCAAAGAAAAAAATGTCACTTCAAAAAGGAGAATACAATTTGAGTGGGAGGATTGTCTTCCATCCTCTGACACACATCACTGACTTTTACAAAAGCATGTGTTCTGGCATCAGAAAAGAGATGCTTTTCTGTTCCCTGATAGGTCTTGATGTACAGTGAATACTAGATCTGGTGGGCAGGGTAAATGTTTATGTTAAGAATAAGAAGTATATTTATTGAAGATTAATGTGATTATATTTTATAAATAGCTTCAACTTATCTAGAAAGTTCAGTAACTGCATTATGATTTTAAAAATAAAAATGTGTTTTAAATTTTAATAGGAACAATTATTGAAGCTGAAACACTAGTGACAGTTTACCAGAAAGTTCTGGAGTAGTTAATATGAAGACACATCTTAGAGTCTGTTTCGTTTTTAAGGAAAATGTAATTATTATTTTATGTATTAGTGAATAAACACAATGAAGCTATAAGAGTAATTGATTAGGTTGTTTCTTTCTTGAAATGTATCAAAAGTAAAGAAAGCATTTAACGTTTCAATGTACGTGACCTAAACTATGCACTCCACATTCTCATTGGTAATGTACAGCTACTTACCGAAAAGTTAAAATGCTATTGTCTGTTTGCAGAACGGTTGAATTTCACTGATTTGAAAAATCACATATTTTTTTTTGTAACAGCAAATTTAAATATTAGGATATAGTTAAATTGTTGCCAGAAAAAAAAAAATGTTGCCAGAATCCATTGCATCATCAGTAATATTACTCTATTGTACAACTGCAATTTTGACTTTGTGAGATGTCTATTTTCTTGAATTTTTATGGATCACTAGTTGATTGTGGCATATTTAACACAGGTATGTATGGACTACAGCTTATGTGTCCAATATTTAGGCATGAAATATTTAAATGCATATTTTTCCTAATAGTAAGGTGTTAAATTCTATTATGAAAGAGGCCCATTTTTTTCTACTCTAAATAAAATTTAGGAGCATGAGCCAGCATGCACAGTGCCTGCATGAGTCTGTACCAAGTCCCTTGCATACATTTTATAACTTAGAGTTTAGTGTTCTTATAAGATTCCTGAGTATGCTAACGAACAGGTCCCTGATCTTTGTGTCTTCTTTGGGGCTTTTTATTTTTTTCTTCTGATTGTTCCTTTTTCCAATTTTGATGGGTTAATTGTTTTGTTTTATCTTATATTTTATTTTATAATTAAAAATAAAAATAAAACATTTTATCAAGATATAAACGTATAACAAAATTCTCATTTTTCTTAATTTGATAATTTAAAAAAAATGTTTAGGGAAATATTATGTGTAGCGTAGTGTAAGAACACACTTATTTGTATACTTTATTAAAAGAAGGGTGCAGCTTTTAACCTTTGTGTATACTCTCAATGTTAATGCGTGTTGTAACATGTAGTAGCCCAGTAGTCTTGATTTCTAAATAGTATTACATTATACAAGTACACATGTGTTTTTACTTCTGATATAGGTTGATGAATATTAGGATTTTTGTAAATTAAGATAATCTTAGAATGGTTCTAGCATAAGCAATCATGTATTAATTTTTATTTAGACCTTTGCTTTCCACTCTTTTTGATACAGCTGAAATTTCAGAATCATATGATAATTCTTTATGTAACTGTGGATGCCATACTTGAGGGCTTATAACCTAAGAATAATATTTTTTTTTTAGAATTTTTAAAA
The DNA here is from genome assembly GCF_907164565.1 of Psammomys obesus. Classification (NCBI taxonomy): domain Eukaryota; kingdom Metazoa; phylum Chordata; class Mammalia; order Rodentia; family Muridae; genus Psammomys; species Psammomys obesus. Next base: position 28,399,386 of record NW_026596079.1, on the reverse strand, counting down.
ATTCCTGCGTTTTTGTAGAAAGAGGTCAGATGACAACTTGAGTAAGTGAAGATTTTCTGCCTACCACATGAGTTTCAGAGACAGAACTAAGGTTATCAGGCTTTTTAGAAAGTGCTTTTACTCTCCAGATCTTACTATTTCCCATTTCTTTCATAAGATTCCATGCACTCTGCCCAACAGTTGGCCATAAGTCTCAGCATCTGCTTTGATAGTCTGCAGGGCAGAGCCTTTCAAAGGCTCTCTGTGGCAGGTTCCTAGGTTGTTTCCTGCTTTCTTCTTCTTCTGATGTCCATCCTCTTTGCCTTTCGGGATGGGGATTGAGTTTTTTAGTCAGGGTCCTACCTCTTGAATAGTTTCTTTAGAACTCCACAAGGAGAGCAACAGAACCAGAAAATTTGAACACAGGGGTCTTTCCAGAGACTCATACTCCAACCAAGTACCATGCATGGAGATAACCTAGAACCCCTGCACAGATGTAGTCCATGGCTGTTCAGTGTCCAAGTGGGTTCCATGGTAATGGGAAAAGGAACTGTCTCTGACATGAACTGATTGGCCTCCTCTTTGATCACCTCTCCCTGAGGGGGGAACAGCCTTACCAGGCCACAGAAGATGACAATGCAGCCACTTCTGATGTGATCTGATAGACTAAGATGAGAAGGAAGGAGAGGGGGACCTCCCCTTTCAGTAGACTTGGGGAGGGGCATGCATGAAGAAGGGGGAGGGAGGGTAGGATCAGGAGGGGAGGAGGAAGGGGTTTATGGGGAGATACAAAGTGAATAAAATGTAATTAATAAAAAGGGGAGCAGTCTTACCAGGCCACAGAGGAATAGAATGCAGGCAGTCCTGATGAGAAGTGATAGGCTAGGGTCAGAGGGAAGGGGAGGAGAACTTCTCCTATCAGTGGACTTGGGGAAGGTCATTGAAGGAGATAATGGAGGGAGGCTGGGATTGGGAGGGGAGGAGGAAGGGAGAAGAGCTGGGATACAAAGTGATTAAAGTATAAATAATAAATTTAATATTTTTAATTGCTTATTATCATTAGTTACATTTTATTAACTCTGTATCCCAGCTGTGTCCCGCTCCCTTATTCCCTCCCAATCCCACCCTCCCTCCCTCAGCTTCTCCCTACCCCTTTCCAAGTCCACAGATTGGGGAGGACCTCCTCCCCTTTTGTCTGGCCCTGTTTTATCAAGAAAAAATGTATCTTATGATTGATTGGCATTTTCACATTTTTTTTCATGATTCTTTATTTTTAAGGAAATTTCTCTTTGACTTCTCTATTTTGTGTTTAAAAATATGCAATCAATTTAATAATATTTGGTAATTGGTAACAAATTAACAGAAAATTTAGAACTTTTTTTCTAAATCACAACTAGATTACCATTTTGATCTAAAATAATATGTAACAATTAAAAGCTAATTCTTAGCATCTGCTTTGATACCCTGCTGGGTAGAGTCTTTCAGAGGCCCTCTGTGGTAGGCTCCTGTCCTTTTCCCTGTTTTCTCCCTCTTGCAATGTCCATTATGTTTCTCTTTCTGAATGAAGACTGATCCTCCTTCTTGCTTAGCTTAGTTAGGTGTACAGATTTTATTATATTTATCCTTTATTATATGTCTAATATCCGCTTATAAGTGAATATATACCATGTTTGTCTTTCTGCTTCTGGGATACCTCAGTCAGGATGATCTTTTCTAGATTTCACCATCTGCCTGCAAATTTCATGATTTCCTTGTTTTTATTTGGTGAGTAGTATTCTTTTGTGTAAATGTACGACTATTTCTGTATTCATTCCTCCATTGAGATATATTTAGGTTATATCCCGATTCTGACTATTATGAATAAAGCAGATGCTGAGACTCATAGCCAAATTTTGGGCAGAGTGAAGGTAATCTTATAAAAGAAGGGGGAGAAAGACATGGAGGGGACCGGAGCTCCATAAGAAGAGCAACAGAACCAAGAAATCTGGGCACAGGGGTCTTTGCTGAAACTGATACTATAACCAAGGACCATGTATGGAGATAACCTAGAACCCCTGCACAGATGCAACCCATGGCAGCTCAATATCCAAGTGTGTTCCCTAATAGGGGGAACAGGGACTCTCTCTGACATGAACTCAGTGGCTGGCTCTTTGATCACCTCTCCCTAAGGGAAGGCAACCTTAATAAGCCACAGAGGAAGACAGTGCAGCCAGTCCTGATGAGACCTGATAAGCTAGGGTCAGATATAAAGGGAGGTGGCCTTCCCCTCCCCTATTAGTGGAATTGGAGAGGGGTATGGGAAAAGAAGATGGAGAGAGGAAGTGATTGGGAGGGATGAGGGAGGGGGCTAGAGCTGGGATACGAAGTGAATAAACTAATTAATATAAAAAATAAATGAAATAATATAAAAAAGCTAATTCTTACAACTTCATTGTAGAAATGCCTCTGGGGTTTAAGCAAATATTTAATGAGTAATGTTTAAACTTAAACAGTATTTTAAATTTTAATTTTTAAAGGAAAATAAAGCAAAATTTGTAATCAAAGGAAATAAACATAAACATATAAATAAACATATAAATATGTTTACAATAAACATATAAAGACTCTTTATGGGTTATTCTGAGTCTCAAGACTCTAAAATTAGTAAAAAGTATCAAAAAGTATTACAAAGCTATCTTCTGATGTCCCAACACTGTATCTAAACTCAAATCATCAGTTAAAGACTCCCACCAGAACCTTCTATTCATCAATTACTCATAGTTTCGAAACAATTTACATTAACATTAAAAGAAGCGATGGAAAAGCTATTGAATTGCACCGAGCTTACATATTTATTTTGGTCAGTCTGTACAGTCTTAAATAAAGAAGATCCTAATCCCTATAAAAGGGGGAATCTTAATTGAAATTTTATGTGTCTAAATTGAAGACAATTGTCATTTCCTTTTAACTAAAGTATGTAATTAATTAGTTCTTAAATTAGCATACAAATTACAGAGATTATTATGTTATGTTTATATATTTGTGTGATAATTCTTGGAGCTTACTCATCACTCTCCCTCCCTATTTTTCCTCATCCATCCTGTTCCCCTTATAGATCATCCTCTTCTGTCTAAATAACTTTCTGCTTTCAGGCCATAAGAATTTTATTACTTTCCCTTTACTACATTCCATTTTACTAAAGATCTCTTGTTCTCTTTCAATGGTGTCCTTTCTATTTTCATAATCCAAACACACACATGCAGTACCATAGATTCTGCACAGGTCAAAATTCATTAAGTGTTTAATTTGTGCATGTGCTTATTTTGTACTTAAAATGATACTTTTATACATTAATTCTTCAGCATATGTAATTGGTTTATTTTGCTTTATGACTAAAAAATTCACACAGACACACACATGTAGTATTTGTACATATATGTGCATATGTGTATAGATGTATATAGTTTTTAAATAACTTTACATTTCTCAATTCAACCCCAAAATTCATATATTCAAGAATGTCTTTCGTATTTCCTGCCCAGCTTTGTTGATTTCACTTTTGTGAAGATCTCTATTGCATAAATTTTGTTTCAAATGACATGATTCCTTCATCTTTATAGCTGAGGAGTTCCATTATACACATAATCCATGTTTATTTGTCCATTTTATTGTTGATGAGCAAGCTATGCTGGGTTTTTTTTTTCTTATTGTGAATACTTCAGCCCTCCCTCCCTCCAAAAATTTGATGTTCATGTGTCTATTCTGTGCTAACTTGGCGCCCTTAAGATAAGTACCCAAAAGCAGGATAAGTGGGTCATATTTTTTATATTTAAAATGTTTCATTGTGTGAGTGTTTATGTTTATGTACACTCAAATAGCACTGCAAGCCTATTGATATCAGAGGACAACTTCCAGGAGATAGTTCTATCCTCCCACAATGTGGGTTCAATGGGTTGAACTCCATGGTCACGTCTGGCAGGAAACACTTTTACCCTTTGGGCTGCTCACTGGCCTCTATTGTTCCTGTCTTGAGAAACCCATTACTAAGATCCAAAGTTGTAGCAGTTTTCATTCTCACCAGTATTTGGTAAGTGTTCCTCTTTCCCCATATTTTTACTAGCATTCGTTTGTATTTACTTTTTATTTTGTTGTTGGTTGTTTTATATGATAGCTGTTTTGATTAGAATGAGAGAATATCTCAAAACAGTTTCAAAAGACTTAAAAATCAGGCGGGGATAGTGTAACATATCTGTAATATCGACTCTCAAGAAGCAGAGGTAAATGATCAGAATTCCAAGGCCATTCAAGAAAAACCCACAGCGCGAGATCCTAATTTTTAAAAAAAAAGTAAGCAAAAAAAAAAAAAAAAAAAAAAAAAAAAAGATCTAGTATAAAAAACGTGTTGTCAAGTGAAAAATTTAAGGCTCAGATTTAAGTGAATATCGTTTTCCTTTATATCTAACCATCAAATCACGTTTATCTTCTCGCAAACTCAGCGTTGTTGTCACCATGCATTGCCCGTCATTCATCCCGTCATGTTCAACAACATCAGCAAAAGGTTTATTAACTGTGTCAAAGTATTATACAGGACATCATGACTGCTTCATTCATGTTGAATTCTACATGTTCTTGATAGCCAGTGAATAATTGATGGTGCTATTTCTTTACTTATCATGAAAATATTCTCTCAATTATAAATTATAAATCACATCATTAGTTCTAACTTCAAGAAGAGGGTGTAAACTTACCATTAACATATGGTCTACACGCTAAATATTATCAAAATTAATGAACTTTAAACATAACAATATAGGCTGGGTGTGGAACAAATGGAAGGTAGTAATACAGATTTTATAATTATGTTAATATATATGATTATGTTAATATCCATTATGTGTTTAGAGTTTACCTACAAATTATAAACACAAATAAAAATTAAATTATAGTATAGGTATGTCATTTCTAATGTCTCGATTTGATATTTTCACTTTTATTTTAATTAGTGGTAAATACTCTAAAACAAGTTTCACAGTTTCATAATGCAAAGTTCCAGTCATTAGTCTATTATATCTACCATGGTGAGTTAATACACTAGCAGGTACATGTATAGTAATCGAAAGTAAAGCACTAAAGGAACACTCACTGAATGTTAAAGACTACAGAGGAATATAGGTTTCAGAAAGATTGATGAAAACATCAAAATAAATTAAATTTTTTTCTTCTAGTTTCAACAATATCAACTACTTTCACATAACTTTTCTCACCGTCATATTTTTAGTGGTTAATGCTCATGAGCATCTTAGTGATAAAAATAACACAAATCCTGTTTTAGCCGATTGTTAAAGGCTATAAGACGCTCAGGCTGTAAGATCATAATGTTTGCAATAATAATTTAAACATGTGGGATTCTGTGAGCTGCACCAATGCTAGGTATCATTTCCTCAGATCAAGGGCTAATGAAACATGTCCTGAATGGGGGCATCAGTATGATCACAGCTAGTACAGCGAGCTTAGTCACTTCATAACATGCTCACTGGAAACTGTGTGCATTACCTGATATTTTTGAATTTAAAGAAGTCAATTATTTTGAAGAACTGCAAGTTCCATGAATGAAAGACTTTCTTAATAATAAAAAGGAGCTGATGTGTGGGAAGCAACGGCCGCTTTTGTATCTAAGTATGACAAGTGTCATCAAATCTGACCGTGTTTCAAAAGGAAAAATAATAGAGTTTAGCTCCAACAAAAAAACAGGCATTTTCTTTAAAATATGAAATACGGCTCAAAGGTACTGTTCTTGAATAATGTAAAGGACAAACTGGACCCGAGAATTAGAAACAGTTTATCAGTCGCTCGTCACTGTGGCAGGGAGGGAACGGTGTCAGGTGGGATACTGAGTTTTGTTTTTGGTGTTTAACATCAGCGTCTTCAGTGTATAATACCCTCATGTGATTCTCTGAAATACTTAACTGAGAAAAAAGCCTGATTAAGAATAATGCAGAAGGATTCCGTCACTCTGCCCAAAGTTTGGCTATAAGTCTCAGTTTCTCCTTCGATACCTTGGTGGGTAGAGTCTTCCAGAGGTCTTCTGTGGAAGGCTCCTGACCTATTCCTTGTCTTCTACTTCTGGTATCTAACCTGTTTGCCCTTCTGAATGAAGATTAAGCATCTTCCCTAGAGTCCTCCTTGTTAAGGGAGATAGAAAGACCTTGAGGGGACAGGGACTTCCTGGAGAACAACAGAGCTAAAAGACCTGGGCCCAGGGGGACCTGCAGAGACCGATACTCCAACTAAGGACCAGAGAGGACCCTTCATTGTTCAGTTTCCAAGTGGGTTCCCAAGTAAGGAGTACAGGGCCTGTCTCTGACATGAACTCAGTGGCAGGCTCTCTGATCTCCTCCCCTTTGGGGCAGGGCTGCAGCCTTGCCAGGCCAGAGAGGAAGATGATACAGCCAGCCTTGATGAGACCTGATAAGCTAGGGTCAGATAGAAAAGGAGCAGGTCCTCCCCTATCAGGTGACTAGGGGAGAGGCATAGAAGCAGAAGAAAGAGGGTGGGTGGGACTGGAAAGAGACAAGAGAGGGGGCTGCTGTGAGGATACAAAGTGAATAAATTGTAATAAACATATACATAAATTAACTTAAATAAAAGAATAATGCAGAAGATGAAGAAAAGCAGGGTAAAGAGAAAGGCTTTAGGTCACACAGCTTGAGCCTATCACTTTCCTGGGGTGGTAAATGTCTAAAACTTGCTTGCTAGATGGAAAAGAAAAAAGGTGAGAAAAGAAAAAAGAAAAAAAAAAAGGAAGAGATTTGCCTCTTAATTTAAAGTTGGTTGGCTTACATAAATTATTCCCAAGCACTTAATGCTTCTGGTCAACTGATAGTACAAAGGTTACTGGAAAGATCAAGTCCATGAATTGTTCCCCTGATACGCAGAAGCTGCTTCAGCAATCAGCTGTCTGAATGTTTCTTGATTCTGTTAGTTTTCTCCATGTAAAATTATAAATATAGTTTGTATGTCATATATAATATATGTAAGTATATTGTGTTTTATATATAATTCTTTTGCATAAAAACAATAAGAATGGATCACACTTATAAGTTATCACTCTGTTATTGGTGTACATTGTTTATACTCAACAGACTGTAAGCATTTAAAAAGTGTTATTAAGGATTTTCTAAGTATCAAGTCCAATGGTAGATGTTTAAAAATATGATTTAGAATGTTTTATTAACTCAACAGGGCTGGATTTCATGTGATGTTTATTTTTAGAAGTAAAGTACTTTCAAATGAATAAAATGTTCTGTACAAAATGATATGAAGCCAGAATATATGCCATGTCTTATTCTGAAACAGTGACAGAGTGTGATGTTCCTTTTTAGTCTCTCCCTTAGCACACTCACTGTTCACTTAATCCATGTGTTTTCCTGTGTGCCCACCTATACTCATGTGAACCATGTGCATGCAGGAGCCCTCAGAGGCCTTAAGCAGGTGACTGATCCCATGGAACTGGAGTTACACAGAATTTTGTGTTACCATGTTTTTGTGAAGCAAACCTGGGTCTTCTGCAAAAGCTAGGTGAGCTCTTTTTTAAAAATTAATTTATTTTTTATTGATTGCAGTTTGTTAACTTTGTATCTGAGCTATATACCCCTCCCATATTCCCTCCCTCTGCCACACTCCTCTCCTCCCAGTCCCCTCCCCTAGTCTGCTGGTAGGGGAGGTCCTCCTCTCCTTCCCTCTGACCCTAGCCTATCTGGTCTCATCAGGGCTGGCTGCATTGTCTTTCTCTGTGGCCTGGCTAGGCTGCTCCCCCATCATGGGGAGGTGATCAAAGAGCCAGCCACTGAGTACATGGCAGATATAGTCCCTGTTCCCCTTACTAGGGAAGCCACTTGGACACTGAGCCGTCATGAGCAACCACTCTTAACTGTTGATAGATCTCTTCAGCCTTGTCTATATTAAATCCTGAAGATTGCAAGATAATTTGAGAATGGGTCTGTAAATTTGCCAAATGGTTATTCGTATTTATGTTAGTTAGTCTTCCACAGCTGAGATAAAACATTTAAAATAAGCTATACATAAAATTTTTTATACATAACATATAAATATATGAGATGTATTATACAAATGTACTTATATATATGTATAATTATTTTTTTAACTTGAGTCTTTTATTTATGGTTATTACAAATTTATTTTTTACTGTTTCTTATTATTAGTTACATTTTATTAACTCTGTATCCCAGGTGTATCCTGCTCCCTTATTCCCTCCCAATCCCACCCTCCCTCTCTCAGCTTCTCCCTGCCCCTTTCCAAGTCCACGGAAATCCATGTGTTTTCCTCCCCTTTCGTCTGGCCCTGTTTTATCAGGTATCTTCAGGGCTGGCTGCAAAGTCCTCCTTTGTGGCCTAGCAGGACTGCTCCTCGCTTGGAGGGGGGGAGGTCAAAGAGCTTGCCATTGAGTTCCTGTCAGAGATAGTCCCTGTTCCCCTTACTATGGGAAACCAATTAGTTATTGAGCTACCACGAGCTTTGTCCGAATACAGGTTCTAGGTTATATCCATACATGGTCCTTGGTTGGAGAAACAGTTTCAGAAAAGACCCCTGTGCCCAGATATATTTGGTCCTTGTGGGGCTCCTATTCTTTCCCTGTCATACTAACTCACCTTCTGCTGAAGGTTTGGTTATGAGTCTTAGTATCTGTTTTGAAATGCTGCTTGGTAGGGTCTTTCAGATGCCTTCTGTGGTAGACTCCTGTCATACGTTCAATGCACATCTCATTTGTCTTTCTAAGTGAGGATTGATCATCTTACCTCGTGTCTGCTTTCTTGTTTATCTTCTTTAGGTGTATAGACTTCATTATGTTTATCATATCTTGTAGGTCTATATAAGCGAGTATATACCATATTTGTCTTTCTCCTTCTGGGATACTTCATGCAGAATGATCTTTTCTAGATCCCACCATTTGCATAATTTATAAGGAGGAAATATTTATTTTGGATAATAGTTGCAGAGGCTTTAATTCATAGTCATTCAGATACATTGCTTTTGACCTGAGGTGACCCACAATGTCACCTGATGAAAACCAGGAAACATAAAATACAGGATTGTTCTTGAGATTTGAAAAATTATTTTACCTTAAACAATAGGTTCAATTAAACATTAGAGCAGATCATAAGTGTATTCGGGTAAGTGAAAATAGAAAGAGCCTAGCAAAGTACCACAGATAACTTTTTCAGACTCTTTTATATAGGAGTATGAAAAGGAAGAAATAACAGCTTAAGACATTGAAGCCTTGGAAGATGTTTATTTGGCTGTGCTTATCCTACAAAGATCTAACACTGCATGCCTTTGTGGAAAACAATGAGTGAGATTTATTAGAAACAAATTGATGATGCCTAAACGATGTACCTAATCATGCACTGTGGTAAATTTTATTTAACAGTATTTTATTAACATTGGGTGTCTCAATAATTTCATTTCCAATGACTGAGCACAATAATACAATTTAATACAAGTATTAAATGTACAACTATGACAAAAGTTGACTTGTGTGATGAATGTCTCTCAGTTCTCTGTAAACAGCTCTTGGTAAAAAGGAAGATATTGTTTAGTAGGAAAATGAAATCTTCAGTTATTGATATTGTTATCATACTTTCCACTGTAAATAAAACCATACCAGCTTGACTGGTTAAAAATATTTAAAGATAATTGAAATGTAATTTATTGTGTTTCAGGTTAATTCCTTAAATTGATAATGTGTAACCTTTTCAATTACACACCAATATGCAGCTTTAAATTTATGCAAAGTTTACAGACCTAAAACAGTTTAGCTGTAAATTCATATTCACATTATAAAAATTTTCATATTGTCTAATATAAATAAAAATGTTTCTATATGAAAAATCTTTCTCAAACTCATATATTTTTATATACATCTGTATATATATATATGAATATATATATCCCCAGCTTTATTTAGTTATATTTGAAATATTTCATTTGACAAATCTATGATCTGAACACTTAATTATTTTCCTTGACCTTGTATCATATTTGTTTTTATAATATTAATTACAGTTTATTCACGTTGTACCCCAGCTGTGGCCACCTCCCTCATTCCCTCACAATGCCACCCTCCCTCCCTCATCTCTTCCCATTCCCCTCTCCGAGTCCACTGATAGGGGAGGTCCTCCTGCCCTTCTGTCTGACCCTAACTTATTTTGTCTCATCAGGAATGGATGAATTGTCCTCTTCTGTGGCCTGGCAAGGCAGGTCTCACCTCAGGGTTGGGTGGGGGAAGAGAAGGGGAGGTTGAGGTCAAAGAGCCAGCCACTGAGTTTATGTCAGAGACAGTCACTGTTCCCATGACCAGGACAACAACTTGGATACTCAGCTGCCCTGGGCTACATCTGAGCAGGGGTTCTATGTTATATCCATGCATGGTCCTTGGTTGGAGTTGTTTTTTTATTGCCAGGATTTAAGGAAATATTTTTGGTATTACCCTATCCATGAACTAATTGTCTATATAACAAAACTATAAATGATTAATTTCTCATGTAATACCAACTTTATCCCATGATTTTCTTCTTTATTTAAATTTTCATTAAATGTATACTTTGTTCTCAAATTTTATATCATAAACATAAGTGATTGAAAATGACTTACTGCATATTTTCTTTTTTGGAAATATTATAATGACATTTTGATCCAGTTTGGTTGCAAAAACTTACTATCCCAGTATCTGATATGCAGAGACAAAATATATTGAAATAGAACCAACTTATATGTGTGTGTGTATGCTAATGCATATGATGTATCTATGTATATGTATGTGAACATGTATATTCATGAAACCAGCATATATATACATTTAGACCTTGCCTTTAAAACAAGAAGAAAGGAATGACTGTTTAAAATCCCACATTAGTCGAGTTTCATAGTTCACTTAGTTTACTCTATAAATCTTTTTCATTTGACTTTTGTTGTTTTTTTTTTTTTTTTCTTCTTTGCTTTGGTAAGGTTCTGATGTAGTTATTCTGTTATTCAGTTTTTATATTTCCTTAGTTACAATAATCTAGAAAATACTCTGTAGAAACTGTATAGTAAATGAACCCCAGTTATCTTACAATCTAATATTACTATAGACTAAAACCTACAAAAAATTAGTACAGAAAGACACAAAGATGGTGGCATGGTGGTAATCACTTGTAATCACAGCATCTGGGAGGCAGAGGCAAGTGTGTGAGCTCTCTGTGAGTTCAAGGCCTGATCTACAAAGCAAGTCCAGGACATCCAAGGCTACATGGGGAAACCCTGCCTCAATAAAATAATAAAATAAAATAGATAGAACTTATTAATAAATATGGATAGATACTTGCCTCTGAAATAAAATGGATGCCTTCCACACAGCAGAGAGAGTTCAATATCCACCACGTAGTGTTAAGAAGGAAGAACCTTCTTTCATATGATTCCCTGCACTCTGCCGAGGGTTTGGTTATGAGTCTTAGTGTCTGCTTTGAAACACTGCTAGGGAGAGTCTTTCAGATGCCTTTTGTGGTAGACTCCTGTCATAAGTTCAATGCACATCCCATTTGTCTTTCTAAATGAGGATTAATCACCTTATCCCTGAAGATACCTGATAAAACAGGGTCAAATGAAAGGGGAGGAGGTCCTCTCCTATCAGTGGACTTGGAAAGGGGCAGGGAGGAGACCAGGGAGGGAGTGTGGGGTTGGGGAGGGAATGAGGGAGCGGGATACAGCTGGGACACAGAGTTAACAAAATGTAACTAAAAAGAAAAATAAAATTAAAAAAAAAAGAAAAAAAAAAGAAGGAAGAACCACGCCCCTCATTTCCACAGTTATCTCAATAGGCACTTAGACCATTTTTCTTTATTAAGTACTTTTTACAAATAATTCTAAATAGGACCATCAAAATCTTGAAACTTTAACATGTCTACTGATCATGCTTATATATTATTGAAAACATTGGTTCTGGGTATTGTGTGATAAAAAATACATATATAGTACAAATGATTACTCATCCATTTCCAATGGCTGCCACTCCCTCTGAAGAAAAACTGAGTTCCCTCTTTGATCAGCAGCACTATGAGCACAAGGCGTTTGATTTTGCTCTTCTCTTAAATCTTAGTTCGGGCTCATTCTCTTCTACAACAGATTACTGTGCTTATGAATGTCTCCTGCCATTTTTCTCCCTGTCGCTTCTGATGCACTGTAGTTCAGTGTATTCTGGTTTCTGAAGATTTTATTTTTATTGTAAGAGACAAATTTGTTAAGTTTAAAAGACTGCCAAATGTGTGAAGTTTTATAGTTTCTGATGAGGTCTATATCCTCAAAACTATGGTTTATGTATAGAGAATAGTTAGGTCACTATTCTCTATTAATTCTCTCACTGCAGAGCAAATGACAGCATTTAATCAAGCTGACTGAATAATAATGTTACAGTTTGATGCAAACTGCTGTGTTCAATGTTAAGAGTAATCATCTTTTCTATCTCCAGGGTCTATAAAAGAAAAGATGTTTTTGTTCCTTTAATCCAGAAACTTCATAGTTAGCAGTTCTTCTTTTTAAAAAATAAAAAAACCCCTCTTTTCTCATATTATACACTCAGTCACTGTTTCCCTTCCATGTGCTCCTCCCAGATCTCTCCCGTCTCCCATCTTCCCTAGACTTACTTCTCCTTCATTTCCTTTCAGAACATAGTAGGCATCCAAGATAAATATTTTTATAGTTGCTGAAAGGACTCTTAAGGAAACCAATGAGTATGAAGTAAGTTTTACACAGGCTTCACATGCTTCCATAAATTCTCCTTCCAAATGAATTGGGAATATTGTGTGGTGTATCAGCTGTCCCTAGCAGTAAACAGTTATTCCAGAGCTAAAACTCTTGAGCACAGACTTCTGTCCACCTCTATGAGGGTTTTACTCTTTACACCTGAAAGATACTTTGCATATGGCTGTATCATTTCTTTTCTTGGTTCACCTTGAACGCGGATGGATGACACACTGAGAGTATTTTTATCCCTGTGCAACCTTAACAAAACGTAAAACTACTTTCTTTTTTTTTTTAATTTTATTTTTCTTTTTAGTTACATTTTGTTAACTCTGTGTCCCAGCTGTATCCCGCTCCCTCATTCCCTCCCCAACCCCACACTCCCTCCCTGGTCTCCTCCCTGCCCCTTTCCAAGTCCACTGATAGGGGAGGACCTCCTCCCCTTTCATTTGACCCTGTTTTATCAGGTATCTTCAGGGCTGGCTGCAAAGTCCTCCTCTGTGGCCTAACAGACTGCTCCTCCCCTGGGGGGAGGGGGTCAAACAGCCTGCCCTTGAGATCCTGTTAGAAATAGTCCTTGTTCCCCTTACTTTGGAAAACTACTTGGTTACTGAGCTACCACGGGCCACATCCGAGCAGAAGTTCTAGGTTATATCCATAGATGGTCCTTGGTTGAATGTCAGTCTCAGAAAAGACCCTGTGCCCGGATATATTTGGTCCTTGTAGAGCTTCTATCCTTTCCATATCATACTAACTTCCCTTCTTTCATATGATTCCCTGCACTCTGCCGAGGGTTTGGTTATGAGTCTTAGTGTCTGCTTTGAAACACTGCTAGGGAGAGTCTTTCAGATGCCTTTTGTGGTAGACTCCTGTCATAAGTTCAATGCACATCCCATTTGTCTTTCTAAATGAGGATTAATCACCTTCGCCTGTGTCCACTTTCTTGATTATCTTCTTTAGGTGTGTAGATTTCATTATGTTTATCATATTTTGTAGGTCTATAAGCGAGTATATACCAAGTTTGTCTTTCTCCTTCTGGGATACTTCACTCAGAATGATCTTTTCTAGATCCCACCACTTGCCTGCAAATTTCATGATTTCCTCCTTTTTGAATGCTGAGTAGTATTCCATTGTGTAAAAATACCACAATTTCTGTATCCATTCCTCCGTTGATAGACATCTGGGTTGTTTCCAAGTTCTGGCTATTACAAATAAAGCTGCTACGAACATGGTTGAACAAATGTCCAAACCAAGTAATCCAATTAAAAAATGGGGAACAGAGCTAAACAGAGAATTCTCGAAAGAGGAACATCGAATGGCAGAGAAACACTTAAAGAAATGCTCAACCTCATTAGCCATTAGGGAAATGCAAATCAAAACAACCCTGAGATTTCACCTTACACCCATCAGAATGGCCAAGATGAAAAACTCAAGTGATAGCACATGCTGGAGAGGTTGTGGAGAAAAGGGAACCCTCCTCCATTGCTGGTGGGAATGTAAACTGGTTCAACCACTTTGGAAGTCAATCTGGCGCTTTCTCAGACAACTAGGAGTAGTGCTACCTCAAGACCCAGCTATACCACTCCTAGGTATATACCCAAAATTTGCTCAAGTAAAACTACTTTCTTTTTCAGCGTAAACAACACGTGCGACACCCATCACAAGCAATTGCTTATTTGAATAATCCTTAAGCAAAGACAAAATACATATCAGGTTATCAGTTCCTTCATAAAATGCTTTTCAAAAACATTAAATGACATGTATAAATAATAATATATGTGAACATATTTGTTATTTGTTTTTTATGTGTTAGAATATGAGAGATACTGAGTAAAATGTGTTGAAAGACACTGAAAAATCTAATTGAAAAATATTTTTATATATTATAATATTTGCAAACGAAAGTTTTAAAGTTTAAGTTTAAACAACTTACTAGAGTATGGTAAATAGGGAAATGAAGAAAGAAATAACTTCCAAGACAAGTCATGATATATTTTAATGAAATAAATATACAATGTCAATTAAAACACCTATCAAAATATTTATTGGCTTTGTAAGGTAAAATATCTTCAAATATTATTAGAATCAAAGCAGTAAGACTTTTTACCTATCTTTATTCTAGCACACATAAAAACTCAAAACTCATGAAGCTAGCAGACGTGACGCATTTAGCAACATGTTTAAAATAAGGATATTCATTAAAAAATGTTTTATTTTGTTTTGTTTTTGATGGTTAAGAGCACTGTCTGTTGTTCCAGAGGTCCAGAGTTCAATTCCTAGCAACCACATGGTGGCTCATAACCATCTATAATAAGATATGGTGCCCTCTTCTGTCATGCAGATGTATATGCAAATAGAAAAATATTTTTAAATCCCCAAATTTATCATTCTATTCTGAATAATAAAATCAATCCCTTTATATCATCCATCCTTGTTATGTGAACCATAAAGATTATGTATTATAAACTGTATTTTATTACTTAGTAAAATACTAAGGCAGTAAGGATTTTAATCACACAAAATATTCATTAGCACCTTCTAACTATCTGATGTAAATAACTCTGTATTAAGTAATTAAACAAATCTTACATATGCCTTCATGCACTTTCCTGTGCTTTATTCTTTTTGAAGCAGGATTCCCTCATTGTCTATTTCCATGCTTAGCCATACTCTATATCAGCTGAGTTTCAACAAACCTTCATCAGATGTTTATAATATGCCAAGAATGTGATGAAATTGGAAGGAAGTGTAAAACTGTATAAAACTTATCGTGTGACTCAAGGTTCTTGCAGGCTATTGTGAGTTAAAAATTCAAAACATAGAGGAGAGTTTTGAGACAAGGTGTGGACGTGCTGATTATACCGACAAAAGGCCATAGCACTGAGTTCAGTGTTGTAGTCTTTAAATTATTTTCAGAAACTGACTGAATCCTTAACAAGTTAGGAAGAACAAGATAATGGACTTGCATTTTCATGTTTCACATGATTCACATGCAGAATGTCCTGACAAAAAGAGAAGAACTTGAGTGAAGTTGGAGTCATTGAAAAAGAAATGATCATTTATGAGGACTCTAAAATATGTTCATTTGACAGTTCTATAAATTCACACAACCCATAGCTAGAAACAAGACTGGATATTCACAAAATTGTGGAGGCTAGCTGTGCTATGCTTTGATAGAATATGAGTGTAAAGTGTTAACTGTTCCTGTCTTACAGCATTCAAAACATTGAAGCTTTGTTTTGTAAATAAGGTAAAAATATATCCATCTTCTTAGAAAAGGATCACAACATGAAAATCAGTTAATCAGCATGCCTGTATTCAAATTCATATTTGTGTTTATGGAGAAAATTGCTCCTCATATTAGACATTTCTTCTTCCTTTACTCCTCCCATTCTTTCTAACCCCACCCTCAGTTATTCCTTTTCTTCTCTCACTGAAAACAAAAAAGACTTTTCCAGCTCCATCCATTTGCCTGCAAATTTCATGATTTCTTTGTTGAGTTAGGTAACCCAGAAGGAGAAAGACACACATGGCATATGCTCACTTATAAGTGGATATTAGCCATATAATACAGGATAAACATACTAGAAGCTAAACAAGAAAGACCCTCGGGAAGATGCTTAGTCCTCTTTCAGAAGGGCAAACAGGATAGATACCAGGAGTGGGAAAAGACAGGGAACAAGACAGGATCCTACCACAAAGAGCCTCTGAAAACTCTAACCTGCTGAGTATTGAAGCAGATGCTCAGACTCATAGCCAGACTTTGGGCAGAGTGCAGGTAATCTTATGGAAGATGGAGGAGATAGAAAGACCTGGAGGGAACAGGAGCTCCACAAGGAGAGTAAAGAAAAATTGGTCCAGGAGGGCCTGCAGCGACTGATGAATCAACCAAGGACTATGCGTGGAGATGACTTAGACTCTCTCTGCTCAGATGTAGCCTATGGGCAGCTCAGTCTCTGTGTGGGTTCCCTAGTAAGGAGAGCAGGGGCAGTTTCTGGCATGAACTCAGTTGCTTGCTCTTTGATCACCTGCCCCTGGTGAAGTGGCCTTAGTAGGTCACAGAGAAAGAGAATCCACACAATCCTGATGAGACCTGATAGACTAGGGTCAGATAGTAGGGACTATAACTGGGATACAAAGTGAATAAATTGTAATATAATAATAATAATGGTAATAATAATAATAAAACATTGATTCTTTCTATCCCAGTAGCTGTTAATTAACAATAACTTATCAGCTACGACAGGAAACTTTTACTCTTAAAAAAAAATAAAGAAAACAAAAGGCTTCTACCCCATTATGATGGAATAAAACAACATAAAGCAAAACCTGAAACATTGGAGTATTAGGTTATCTCCATGCATGGTCCTTGGTTGGAGTATCAGTCTCAGGAACAACCCCTGTGCTCAGATTTTTTGGTTCTGTTGCTCTTCTTGTGGAGTTCCTGTCCTCTCCAGATCTTATTGTTTCCAACTTTTTTCATAAGATTCCAAGCACTCTGCCCAAAGTTTGGCCATAAGTCTCAGCATCTGCTTTAATAGTCTGCAGGGCATTTCAGGGCAGAATGTCTCTGCCCTGAAACATTGGAATAGGACAAAACAAATAGAAAGGAACCCTAAAAAGCACACAGGAAACAAATTTAGACATGGAGACCTACTCATTCTTACACTCAGGAATCCTATAAAAATGCTAATCCATAATACAAATCCAAATAGCCTGTACTGTGAAAAAAAAAGGAAAAAAAATATGAATAAAATTAAAAATAAGATAATAGCTTAAAAGCCCTGACATGACATTATCAAATGTTGTCTGATTACCAAGAAAGTAACTTTGCAGTTAAAGTACTTCAATTTGTAAATACAACCACTCTGTGGAAACCCAAAAACTTTTAAAGAACTAGATCAGACAAGAGGCAAAGAACAGGGCTGCTGACTTCACAGGAATGACATTTTATGCATCACAGTTTCTGAATCATAGCATCTGTCTTTTTAAAATATGCTTAACAAATGATTTAAGATTTCCAGTATTATAGCAGAGCATTCTCTTGTTGCAACTTAACTGTTTCGCCAAAACATGACTGATTTAATTGTGAGTTATATATACTTGCTCAAAATTGTGCTTAAACTTTCAAAGCTCATGAGTTGAAAACATTTCCTACAATTCAAAACAAACAAGAAGACACATTGGTGTTCCCAAGTGAAATATAATAACATATGTGAATATTAATAGTCCAACTGTTCTTTTCTATGTCAAATATTTATTAAAACAAAGTTTTGCAGCTTTTAAAATATACTATAAATGTTGTATATATTTTAAGTTTTCAAATTATTGAAGTGCATACTGTAAATTGTTCTTATTGTAGCAATATTTCCGTACTACAATGTACTGGATCAGAATTGATTAAGTACTAATTGAAATCATGCATTTAAACTTCTTCAAAATAAATACCGATTGCTATGGTAAAGCATTTCAATAAAGTTTTGAAACTGGTCAGTGTCTTCTTTTCTTTTTTTCAACTCTTGCTGTTTGAAAACTATTACTTGATTTTTCTAGAGTGAGAAAGTCCACGTAACACCATTTTTACTAGACAAAGACAATTTTCTGTGAATGCTGCACAGTATTAGAGCTGTCAGCTACACTCCCTATAGCACTGAATTAAAATATGAAAATGACGATCATCAACACAGAGACTGGTCAAGGTGCAGAGAATAAGAGACTGCTAGCAATTCAGCTCTAAGTGGAAGTGTACACGGAACTCCCAACTCTCGAGTGTCTTTCGGATACACAGAACAGCTGCACACACGAACAGCAGCGACAGCACGATCAAAACCTACGCAAGCTCAAGCCAGACCTACACCCGGCGGGGAGAAGATAGTTGGGTATCACGTCTTACCCATGGATGAGTAGCTACTGGCAATTGTGAGCTGATGGAGGAAGAGACAACTTTCTCTGAGAGTGAAGGCTCTCACTCTACAGTGAAAGAATACAGATACAATTACATCTGGCAAGGACAAATTGGTCTTGATGGGAAAAGGTAAAAAAAAGAAAACACTATGAAAATTTGAGTAGATTGGGAGGGTACCCAATGGAGATGTGCCTGTAAAGAGTTGGGATAGAGGTGGGGATGTGATCAAAGCACATACAAAATTTTCAAACTACCAATAAAACAATTTTAAAAGGGCCAACATGTACCTGATGTGTGTTTATAATGTGTAAAAAGGCATAAGAACCTTTTTCACAATTTTTTATTTAAAAAATTTCTTATTAACAGTACCCTTATCAACTTTTGACAATTGTTTGACTATATGACTTAGTATACATTGATGTTTCTCAAATTTATTGTTTCAGAAAAAGTGATGGCATTTTTCCTGTATAAAATTAACACTAAAATACATATGAGAGCAAAATTAAGTGAATAAATGTTTCAAATACTGATGAAACAAGTAAGATATTACATAATAATGAGAAAAAATGAAGAAGTAAGCAGCTGGATATTGAGAGTAAAAAATAACCATGTAAATTTCATATTTCATAGTTTGACTCTAAGAAATTAAATAGGAAAATATTTTCATTACATGGTGAAGAGCTCCCTAAAGTGAGCTTCCCAAAGTATGTATTATTGAAGAAAAAGAACTGGCTGCATTGTTGATCTTAGAGCCTGTACTGTTGGTGTTCTGTTTAGGAGGTTGTCTCCTGTGCCAATGAGAGGAGAACAATGCAGCCAGTTCTGATGAGACCGGATAACATAGGGTCAGATAGAAGGAGAGACTTGGAGGAGAAGATGAGAGAGAAAAGGTAGGATTGGAAGAGGAGGTGGGAGGAGGCTACAGCTGGGATACAAAGTGAATAAACTGTAATTAATATAAAAATAATAAATTAATAAAAAAAGAAACAGGTACTGCAACCACCAATGTTTAATTTAATGAACTATAGTAGCCTAATGAAAGAGACAATATAAATACTTGTGGTGAAAATAGCTGTTGGGTTTATCTTTTTCAGTCATTTATTTTACACTGGAGAAATTGATTACACCTGCTTGATAATTCAGTTTTATTCATGGGAAAACTTGTGGGATTTCGAGAGTATTACCAAGATCTTTTGTTTTGTTACTTTGGAAGTAATCAGATCTGACTAAAAATGTACAGCACAACAGTCTTAATGATCAGTGAGCCAGTGGCTGGTGCCGTGACTCATGAATCATGTTAAGAGAAGACACAGCTGTAGTGGAGATGTGTGGCTTCCACCTCATAAGAAGCTATAGGATTACATGTTGTGTACTATATTAAACTAGGAAATTTATGGTAAACAGTGAAATTCCAGAACCGTAAGATGCATGGCAAAGATATCAACGTGTGGCAGCCAATACCTCACTGCTACCTAAATAACTGTGTCATGTATTTGCAATTAAAACATTCAAGGTTTTATTTGAAAAAAATAAAAATATATGTCATCTTTCCCTGAAAAAAAAAAAAGATGACAGGTATTTGCAATGACAAAAGTCTGA
This sequence comes from Psammomys obesus, assembly GCF_907164565.1. Classification (NCBI taxonomy): domain Eukaryota; kingdom Metazoa; phylum Chordata; class Mammalia; order Rodentia; family Muridae; genus Psammomys; species Psammomys obesus. The sequence goes on along the minus strand of NW_026596079.1, from coordinate 28,379,129 downwards.
GATATTGAGAGTTGTGTTTATAAAATGGAAAAGAGAGCTTTTGAAACATTTTAAAAACGAATTTATAAAACTTGACAACCAAACCAGAAAATATGCTAAAGTCAAAATTCACCACCTATTATTATATTTTAATACACTTTGTTCTTTTTTGAAGTATAAAATACCCTAAAAATAACTTTGTTCTTTAATAAAAGCAGTATAAGATTTTTCTTAATAAGCACTTAGAAAATATTTGCATTCTTAACATCTGAACTATTGTTAAAATTGCACTTAAACTTTTTGGATTGTGGTAATGAATATGTATGAATTAACTTGCCAAGGCTAATAAAAAATTCTTAGCTATTGTAAAAATGCCTTGCAAAAATTATTACAAAGAAGAAAGTGACTTTGATTTCATTTTCCTTTGAAACAGAAAAGAGCTCAGAAACGTATTCAATAGAAAACTCTCTTTAAAATATGTGTGTCTGTGTGTGTGTCTGTGTGTGTGTGTGTGTGTGTGTATATATATATATATATATATATATATATATATATATGATACTTATGATAAACTTGGGAACCATTTTATTTCTCTGGTACAATGTATTTTATGAGAAGGAAAAACACTGGATAAAATAACATTTATTTTGAAACTCTCACATGTAAAACGCTTAAGTTTGTGTCTTTATGTTGTGTTTCTCTTGTGATTGTTTTCTAGTATGTTCTGTAAACATTCTATTATATATTACATTAGCATATGGATTAGAATGAATTTGTCTTTTGGCCGATGATTTCACTCAGTACTGCATTGTACTAATACTGTGTGTAGAAATAACAACAGTTTTTATTTGTACATATCTGGCAGGTTTAATTCTGAACGCACAATCCTTGTTGAAATGATATATTTCAACTAGGCATATTTCTTTTATGTAAGTATTGTTTTAAAATAATGAACAAAAGTTATAAATACATAATTTTTACCAGAAATATACAGTATAATTTTTTGAACCATTAGACACTTTATTCATGAAAAAGAAATGTATTTCTACGGCACCCTCAGCAGAACTGGAATTTCTCTATACCAACCTGTTACTCTTAGAGCACACTCCCTTTTATTATAAAATATGGTTCATTAAAACCTTATATTGATTTCATTCTTTTTTTTCGCATTTCTTTTTTTAAATTTTTTATTAATTACAATTTATTCATTTTGTATCCCCCCATAAGCCCCTCCCTCGCCCCTCCCGATCCCACCCTCCCTCCCCTTTCTGCATGCATGCCACTCCCCAAGTCCACGGATAGGGGAGGTTCTCCTCTTCTTTCTGATCTTAGTCTATCAGTTCTCATCAAAAGTGGCTGCATTGTCCTCTACTGTGGCCTGGTAAGGGTGCTTCCCCCTCAGGGGGAAGTGATCAAAGAGCAGGCCAATCAGATTATGTCAGATGCAGTCCCTCTTCCATTACTATGTAACCCACTTGGACACTGAACTGCCATGAGCTACACCTGTGCAGGGGTTCCAGGTCATCGCCACGAATAGTCCTTGGTTGTAGTATGATTTTCTGGGAAGTTCCCTGTGTTCAAATTATCTTGTTTTGTTGCTCTCCTTGTGGGGTTCCTGTCCTCTCCAGCTCTTACTATTTCCCACTTCTTACATAAAATTCCATTCACTCTGCCCATCAGTTGGCCATCAGGCTCAGCATCTGCTTTGACAGTCTATACTGCAGAAGCTTTCAGAGGCCCTCTGTAGCAGGTTCCGAGGTTGTTTCCTATTTTCTTTTTCTTCTGATGTCCATCCTCTTTGCCTTTCAGGATGGGGATTGAACATTTTAGTTAGGGGCCTCTCTTTTGCTTAGTTTGTTTAGATGTATAGATTTTAGTGGGTTTATTCTATATTGTATATTTATATGAGTGAGTATATACCATGCATGTCTTTTTGCTTCTGGGACAACTCACTCAGGATGATCCTTTCCAGGTCCCACCATTTACCTGAAAATTTCATGATTTCCTTATTTTTCATTATTGAGTGATATTCCATTGTATAGATGTACCACAATTTCTGCATGCATTCTTCAGTTGAGGGGCATCTGGGTTGTTTCCAGCTTCCGGCTATTACAAATAAAGCTGCTACAAACATGGTTGAGCAAATGTCCTTTTTGTGTACTTGCGTCTCTTTTGGGTATATGCCTAGGAGTGGTATGGCTGGATCTTGAGGAAGTGCTATTCCTAGTTGTCTGAGAAAGCGCCAGATTGATTTCCAGAGTGGTTGTACCAGTTTACATTCCCACCAGCAGTGGAGAAGGGCTCCCCTTTTTCCACAACCTCTCCAGCATGTGTTGTCACTTGAGTTTT